>NW_017537210.1:67064-99185 GCF_001853355.1 Bactrocera latifrons | reverse complement strand
TTAATATAAATACATACATAATTAAAACATATTTGTAGGTATCAATATTAAAGTGTTTTAAAATAATAATTAAAAGAAGAATATTTCGATTGTTAAGTATATGAGGGACTAAAATAAAAATAGGAACCCCTTAGAATTGAGCAATAGGGCTCCTGTGAGGATTTTTTTTACATCAAATAGAGACATTTGAGAGCATAACGTTGAAAAAAATTTTTAAACACCCTAATGTTATATGTCATATAATATGTTTATAGTTTTGTTGTTGGTGCTACCCTATTTGATGGGTAGCTTTTATAATTGTTTTTACTTCATAAGTACATAACTATTACAATAAATACATCAATGTATGTATCTACATTGTAGTAGTAACGTAATCCGCGTTTCTAAAATACATATACCTACTTACATAGTATTTGCATATCTTAACCAATTGCATTAATTTGTGTATATTTGCGTCAAATTTTATAAGCATTTATAATTATATTTTGTAGTATAATCGGTGGCACTTGTTGTCTTTTGTACTTTTAATACCACAATAATGTTTTCTATGGGCCTGTAATATACTAATGCCTATGTACATGTTCGGATAGTATAATTCCAGGTAAGAAAATCTCTTCACGTTAGATAGATGCTTTTTTAAGCATGTAAGGTAGGGTATAGATACTTAGTCTTACTTAGTCTTCGAGATATCCATTTCAGGAGTCTTCAGACAGACTATAATCGATACAATTGCTTTAATGCATACATATGTATATAGAAAAACTGTAACTTTAGCCCAGAAAGATGAAAATCTTGTTTTTAGAAAATAGCGCATTGCTACACGCAAACGTTTTGTCAACAAATTTTGTTTCGAAAACTTAAATAATTCATGTGTGACGTATAAGTGGCTGTACGCATTTCCAAAATCAGTCTCCTCAGGTGATGGCGGCCAGACAGATATTGTTGAATTAATTCGACAACATATTAGGAGAGAAAAAATAATTAATTGCTTAAAATGCAAATTAATAAAATAATTATTAAATTTCAGAATTTTTAGAAATTTTACATATAAATGAATTATTCGTGGAAAATGTTTAGCACATTATCAGCTAAAAACAATTCCGTTAAATACTTTGTACATTGTTTTGTACATTTTTTCGTCGAGCATATTTTTGCTTTTACACTAACAAAATGTATCGCGACGCACCCTTGCAAATAGCCACACGAAATTATCAACTGCTGTCAAAAATAAAAACATTGTAAGCAAAGAGAAGAAAACGAAAAATTTTTGTAAATTAAAAATCAAGAAATTTAAAATTTGTGCTATGTCCATAATTTCTTCAGCAGCTTCATTAAATAAAGCGTCAGTTAATTTTTCCCTAAAACATTTTTTCGGCATATATGGCAATTTGTTTAGATAAAATGGTTTTTCTTCACCGATCAGCTGTGAATTAATGGAATTTGCAAGTGTTGCACAGAAACTACAAAAGAAAGTTCATTGTTGATGGTAAAAATTTGCAATTGCATAACTTTGCAAACTCAGATGCACAAAATTCTGAATTGCCTTTATGTGTTCGCCCATCATCTAACAAAGTAGACGCAGTAACTGGCGATGCATCTGCTAAGAAAATTTTCTGTTGCGATATTACAAATGTCATGGTTCCACATAGTGTGTCCAAAACAAAAACGCCTTGTCCATTAACAACAATTATAAAAAACCATAGATATAGATATGCGTGGAAACAAAAATTACTGCACCCAGGCAGTTATGTTAATTTTTTTTTAAGTAAAAAAAATATTAAATGATTATTATATGCAAATTGAACACATGCTTTTGATTTGAAATATAATTTTTTATATAAGAATTGTTTTGACTTTCAATGATCTGTAACGATTGTCCCCAGTTTCTAAGCTACCTTCTTACCAATTTTGAGTCAAATCGGTTCAGCCGTTCTTGAGTTATAAATTGTGTGACAAAAACGACTTTTGTTTATTCAATTTACTTAGATAAAAAATCGAAGGTGATTTTGTAAAAATATCCATAACAGCACATAACGAAAAGTGTTTTCTCTTTGTATATGAGATAATACATAATATACTTAATTTAAAAACACAAAAATGTTGTATTAAGACACAATCGAAAATCAGGAGATTGAACAGTCTTGTCAATTGATTTATCATCAATGACACTTTTTTTTATCAAAAGAAAAATGAACAAGGGAACTATGATTTGTAAATACGCACCGAAACTAGTTATACAATTCTATTAGCACATATAGAGAGAGGGAATGTGGTAGCTAAGATAAAGAAAATTTTTTTCAAATAATTGGTGAATATACATGAACATGTCTATAGTATATATTAGAGTATGTAGTATATATACATATGTATATTATATTCATTGCAAGAGTTGAAAATATCTGTTTTCTTCTAGTAACGAGCTCAACGAGGTTGTCATGTCATTGATTATCATATTATTGCTGGGATGTGTAGAACTGCTAACAGCTTGCTGGACGTTTTGCTCGTAATCAGGCCTTTCATTGTCGTGATTGCTACTGCTATGTGTGCCGGAATCGTTAGTATGTAACCAGTTTTGGCAGTTCTGCACATATTCAAGTGTGCGTTGGTATGTATCGAAACGCATGCCGCCATTAGCGACCGATTCGTTGTTTAGAATATAGGGCACATTTTGTCCATTATTTCTACTACTGCCAAATAATTCAGTAGTTGATGCCGCAACTGTTGTTATTGTTGTGGTTGGAAAGTTGTTTATGAAATGTCCTACTGCTGGGCCTACCTGGATTTGATTGGTCGACATTGATTGCATGGTCATAGTGGTAGTCACAGCTGTTTGTGGTGTAGTGTTTGCCGCCATTATAACTTTAGTTGATGGGTTTTGTTGCCGTGATTCCAATATGGGTGACATTTGGGATTGACTGATATCGCCACATTGAATTTCGGCAACAGCTAATTTGCAGACTGGGTCACTCAATGCTGGTAAAGCTGGCCGTTGAATTTGCAACATTTGCTGATGTTGCTGAAACCGCCGCTCCGTACTAGGTACTCGGTAAAATATGTTATTATTTACACCCACAGCTCCAACTGCTGTAATCTGCTCATCGCAAGGTTTTGAAATACTGTCGGCTTTAGTTTCTGGTAAACTTGTCATTGACAAATCGACACAAATAGCTGTATTTTCTTGTTGTGACTTTGGCTGTTGTTGAAACTGAGAATGCTGTTGGTGCTGATAGTGGTGTGGTAGATTTGAATTGTGGTCTCTAGAATGAAGATTCAAATTCTCCATGCGGAAGTAGTTAATCGCCAAATGCTGTTCAAATTGCTGTTGCGGTTGCTGATGCAATTGGTCAGCTATCATGCTGTCATTTGTTGAATTATTATAATTACAATCATATTCCATATCGTGATGTTCTGCTACTTGTGAACTGGCGTGATAGATGTTGTATGTTGGATTAGGTCTTTGAGGACTACACATTTCATAATTAAGAGTGCGGGTGGAACTTTCTCTTGCCGTCACATAATAATTGGATAAAGGAGACATACTTTGACCCATTGTTGTTTGGTTTTGTGTTACGCAAGTTAAAGTGGGGCTGTTTGGATACATGGTGGGTGAAGCTGATGTGCACGCTGCTTTCACAACATCATTTTCTATAAATTGGGAAGTTTGTGCTTGTTTTGCCGTATCAGCAACGATCGATGAAGATTTTATTTCTTTTGGTTTCGTTTGTAATGGTTGTTGGCTTGGTGGCTCCTGTTGCCGAGTTGAATATGGTTTATCGGCTACTTGATTGAGATATATAAGCATTTCATCTGGTAATACCAATTTATTCTCGATAAGTTCATCTTCTTCAACTTCATCCAGATTAACTCTTTCGTTTGGATGATGTTCACGAGATGAAGCGATAGGTTTCTCTCCAACACAATTACTTGTTTTCAATTTATCTTGATTGTCTTCTATATCTAAGCTATTAGTTGTGCGAGTTATGGTGGGCATTTTGTATGGAACAAATGGAACGGAAGTCGGTTGGGGAGATGAACAATGATTGTTTTTTGTCCTTGTGGGCTCAGATTGACGACGCTTAAAATGTTCTTGAGAGGATTTTAACATTGAGCATGAAGTACAATGTTCTTCAATGAGTTGTGGAAATAGAAGGTTTGGTATGGAGCTACGACCACGGTCGCGAGGTGGAGTTTTGTGCTGATAATTTTTGTTTCGAAGACGCAAACGTGATGATATCAAATGCGAGGATGGTGGTGGTGGCAAACTGTGGTTGTTACCATTGTTTCCATTCAATTTAATTATATTATTGCACAGGGAACTATCAGTAGCGGTCGCTGAATTGCTTAACATCAAGTTATTTGATGGGCCCTTGTCAACAATGTTATTAATATTGCTGGTGGCGTTCGCGTTGGTGCCACCATTAGCATTATAATTACTACTGCAGCCCAAAACATTAGAAGTTATATTCGAAAGTTGGCTTGATCTTCGAGAACAGCCGGGCGATATAGGATCATAGAAAGAGCCTATGTTATATGTGGGTCTCATGGTAGATATGGAAGACACCTGAGAGGATAGGCTACTGCGCCTACTCTGCATACTGCAATAGTAAGTGCTAGCATTGGAATTCTGACTATCACGTCTTAAAAATTGCTGTTGTTGTAAGCGGGTCTGAAGCTCAGTTGTATGACTTCCTGTCATTTTGGATATGTAATCTGGGCTGGGTGGCGACATTGGGGAAGTGGTTGACTCCATTTTTAAATTATTTATTCTTTGATTTAATTCACCAATTCCTAAGCCAACATTTCGACGTGCTTCAGGAATGTTTGATAACATTACTGAACCCAAATTTATACCTTTTGCCTGTAATCGACTCCGAAGACGCTGCCGCGACATAGTTCCACCAAGAACCCCGCTTGCACCACCACCGCCTCCCGGGCCACTATTTATATTTCCGCAGCCACCATTTCCGGTGTTGACCGCACTACCAATGCTTACCATTGCGCGTAAAACATATGGCAAATCTTCAACTCCCAAATCTTCATCATACTCCCAACCCTCATCAAGGGGAGCTACAGAGCTAAATTGAAATTCGTCAGCTCTAAAACCGGTTCCTGAAGTAGAACTTTCGTTGTCACGAATATTTCCGGTCGAACGTAATTGTGACCTTTGTATCAATAGCTGATTACCTTCTGCCCCATTGGGGCTGTGATCTGGGGAATTAGCATCGGATTCCGATTTGATGCTTGGACTGGAAATGCTGTTTGTTTTGCCCGAATGCATGTCTTCGCTACGAGGACTTGAATCGATTTGAGGATGATTGTGATTATGAAGTTGCATATGTAAGGAAGATTTTAAACCATTTGATCCAATCGCACTGCTGGTAATACCATGCCCATCTATACCACCATTATCATCCTCGTTGGAAGACCCCTTGTGTTTTTTGCTTGCATAAAAGTCGGCACCATGCACTGTTTTCACGTGTTTACGTAAAGAGCTAGGGTCGGTATAGCGTTTGGTGCATCCTGGTGCTTTACATATATATGGTTTCTATTAAAAACAATATTATATAAATATTAGTATAAATAAATGCATAAAATAGGGAATTAGTGGGACAAATGAGATCATACTATTTTTAAAATTAATGTTATATTAATAGATATGTTATCTCACCTCATTGCTGTGTGTGCGATTTTGGTGCTTAGCGCGATCACTTGCATTGCTAAAGGCTTTACTGCAACCAGGGTACTCACAGGTATAAGGCTTCTCGCCTGTATGTGAACGTAAATGGGTTTTTAAATTCTCAAGACGGGAATATGCCTTGCAGCAACCCTCAAACTATAAAAAAACAGGTATGAGAACATGTACATATATAGTATGTTAATAAATAAATATAGTGTATGAGCGGATTTATCTGTCACAGTCTTTAACTCTAAAGTACATAATCATGCTACCAACAGACTAACTACCATAGATAACTTGATACGATACTCTTTGGTTTGAGAGCATTTTTTATAACATTTGCCAAGGATGCCGCTGCTGAAAAATATTAGCTTGGGTATTTAATAAATTATACAAAACACTAGATTAAACACTTTGCAAAAATGCATACATATATAAATGCTAAAATGCAAAATCATTAATTAATTTATATAAACATTTATTTTGCCAAAATATGTTCGCACAGTTCAATGAAATTTCATTTTACACTAATTTTGTCAAGTAATTATAGCGCTGCTCTTCTGGCATCCCGCCTTTTTCACTAACTGCTGCTTGAAGGCACCCGGATTGTGTTTTGTTGCCAGTTCAGAAAACAGATCAGGATGCCCTGCCAGCTGACAAGTGAGAGAGCAAGAAAAGAGATTCTGATCAAGTTATCTATGAAGCAGAATGTTTTGAAGCTTGGATGTAGAACAGTGGTCGGCATGAGAGGATCTGTCACTGTGTTGGTGAGCACGAAAAAAAAGTAGCCCAGTGAGAAATTGTAATTAAAATTAAGCAAAAATATATTTTTTTTCTTTAAAAGGGCATTTTCGTTCTTTTTCATCTAAAGAATTAATAGTATAATGTATTATCATTAAAAGATTTGGAACATAAAAGGCATTGCATGGCACAAAGGCATTTAGAATCATATAAAATATTTCTCGCAGGGCATATTTGGTTTTGCGCCATGGTCTTACGTGATGTTTATTCGTTGCTGGCTCGACAACGACCAGGGATAATGGGATGCCCAACTTATTCCAGTGTGAGAACGCCTCAAAATAAGCGTTTTTTATAACATTTTCCATTATGGCCAGATCGCAACAAATAAGAATTTTTGGACATATTAAATTAAAATACCCAACATTTATTACGATTGCAAATTATTATATATTGGACTTTTAATATGTAGCGAAAGTACTTAATTCCTTTTTATGATTTTATGGTAAATTAAAACAACTGACTTTCGATATTTCAATACTTAATAAGGTGAATTAGGCCTGTTAGTTCTAAATTAATAAATGTTTTTAATCATTTGTAATAGAAAATTAATTCCATTGTACACCAAATTACAAAACGTTTCATAATATATATTTAAATTTCGCATTTTCTTTGATTTTCATTATTTTAAATTTTTATTAGCCTTCTTGAACGGCGGCAATAAATTCCTCCGTTCACATATATTTTTGATATAATTTCAATCTGGCCGTTTCAGTCATTCCAATTGCAAAACGTCAAAACCTACTCAATCCAGTCAACTGTCAAAGTTCGGTAGGTTTTGACGTTTAGCAATTGGTCTCTCACTTCCAGTGAGAGAGGAGTTGGGGATCTCATTATCTCTGACAACGACTGAACGATAGAGCGTAAGCGTACGTGTGAAGTTAGTTTGCAAAATTTTGCTATGAAATGCCGACCACTGATGTAGAACTGTTAATAACAAACTTGTATCATTACATTTTATGCATCTACACTATCCATTCGTGTTTGTATATGATAATTATTTTATACATCTACCGAAACTTACCGTGCATTTATGCGGCTTTTCCCCCGTGTGCCGCCGCATATGTACAACTAACATATATTGGGCCTTAAAAGGCTTTTCGCCACGAGAACATTCATACCATCGGCAAACGAATGTTTTCTTATTGGTCTGTACGTGATCATTGTTAATATGTTTAACTAACTCTTCCTGCGTCACGAACTCTATACCACAATCACGCCAATGGCAGTTGGTTTCTATAAAATCACCTGGTTCGTCTTTTATGTCGGTAGTGTCGACAATGGGGCACTCGTAGTCACTGTGTGGTGTTGTTGTATTACACTGAACATTACTAGAGCAGGGTACCAGTGGACTCTTGATGATTTTGCACCGATGCAGGAGTGCGTTTGATGACGCACTATCCGCTTCAACTTGCGCTACACCACTTGATGTTGAAGTCGGCTGCTCTGGTTTAGTTTTATTTATTAATGCCACGTCTTCATAATACTATAAATAAGTAAAAAGTACGTATATATGAAGCTGTAAAAATAAATCGTTATTTATAAAAAACAAAAATTGTGTAAATAAGCACAGCTCAGGTACATGCATGTCTATGCCCTTACAAAACAATTTTATATTATATTTATAGGAAGCACACAAATGCTTACATTTTTTCTGCTTGAGATAGTGCCTGGATTTGTCGTATTTACTATGTCACTAACATTATTTTTATTGATTTGTGGCATTCCTCCAGCGTTGCTTGTGCTACCAACACCATTGTTTGTAACTGTTGCTGCGACAGCGGCTGCGGCAGCTGCTGCTGATTGCAGTGGGTGTATATGTCCCATAGCAAACATACTGGCAGCTGCAGCTTGATGTGATGGTATAGGATGCAGTAAACCAGCACTAGCGCGTATTAAATGAGCTTGTAGCTGTTGCAAATGAGGAACTGGACTGATAGTACCAGCTGATAAGTGACCGTACGATCCACTAGCGGTGCTGCTGGAGCGCGAACCATTCATAATTGTGGCCAATGAGTTTGGTGAAAATCGGATCATTGAATTTATATCGAAGGAGTCCGAATATGGCGAGGAGGAAAGGGCACGTTTCCGACTAATGCTGGCCCGTATACTTCCCGCTCGTGAATTAGTCAGTCGGGATCCATCGACGCTCAAATGAAAGTCGGTACTTGTTAAGGAATTGGCAGCTACTGCTGCAGCTGCCGCCGTTGCTGGATGTAGATCACCCAAGGAACTAACAGCACGGGCACCTAAATAATCACCAGAGTTGAAAGTTAGCCCTGTTAAATGAAATGTTGAAGGACAGCCTGTATATGGATCTGCAAAAGAACAAAGCAAGTATGATTACGAATGAAGCGGTAAGAATAGTTAGAACACTCTTTTATAAAATTTTTCAGTAAATAATTTCTAACTGAATACCTCTCCGAAATTCTAAAGTATCGTTATATTAAAGATGTGAAATAATTTTTAAGCTCGACAAGGTACTGAATACATTGAAATAATGACATTCTATAATTGTTTCTGAATTATCACACTTATTGTGTTTTTAAATATTATATGTATGTAGTTTTGAGTACGGGCGAATATTCTAAGCGAAATGTTGATTCTTCACCCTCTGCAAGGCTAAGAGAGATAGATAAACATTCATGATTTAACAGATTAATCTCAGCACTTTGAACTATTTATTCAATTGTTAATCTATAATTACAAATTCCATTTTTACAAAAAAAATTAAATAAGTTGTTCTCTGAGTTTAAAAAATACTTACCATGAAAAGATGCGGTAGGACTGGTACGTTGGAGTGAGTACAAATGTTCCATGTAGCTTGGAATTCTGTAGGCTGGATGAAAATCGTGCGGTTGAGCTGTAGGTGGTGGTACAGCACCGTGAGTGTTATGAAGTGGGTGCGAGTGAGGGTGTACAGCAGCAGCCATGTTCATAACGTCCAGAGACATCTGCAATTTGCTGCTCTCGGCAGGATTGCACTCATCCTCACCACTATTTGGATTATTGCAGCTGTTGATGCCATTCACGTTTGTGGAGTTAACTGAATTCGTAGCAGTTACAACTGAGGTCGGTAGTGGTGGAGGTGGGGGCAGCACAGTTGCTGCAGCTGCCACTGCAGCTACTCGTCGAGAAGCCAGAAATTGTAAATCTGAATAGGTACTGAAATACAAAGGAATTATGAAATGTTGTAACAAAATTGAAGCAAAGAAGTATACAAATATTTTAGTAGAATTGAATATAATTATGTAATAGTATATCGTTCGACTTTCGCTTATCAAGACTGAAACTTATTTTAAAAAGTTTCAATCATGAGCTGGTTTCTGTGTTGTTCTCGAAACTTAAAAATTAGCAGCATTCAATTCAAAGTCTAACGCAAGTCGCGTCAATAAATATTTGAAACTTTTATCATAAGAACACAGATGTATTGGATAACACTTTGTTTATATGTAGGTAAGTATGTATATTTGCCTAAGAACTTAGTCACCTTATCAGTATGACATTATTTAATCAGATCTAATCTGAATTTCGAACCGGATCTAACGATCGGCTTCTTCTCGGTCAACGTTTACATGTTGTAAACAATAGCAATAGGCCATAATAACTAAGTGCTTCAAATTATGGCAACCACATAAGGTGACAAATGGTAAAAAGTTTGCACCTACTTTAAAGGAAATTCTCAACCCTTCATACGACTCCAGTGCAAATCGGCATGGTATTATTCAAAGAAATTGAATTTGTAAAATAAAGCTAAATCTAGATCTATATATATATATATATTGCGAATTTTCTTTAAAGTAGGTGCAAACTTTTTACCATTATATGTATATATATATACTATATACTATATATATATATACTCGTAATATATTCGAACAGACATTCGATATACAATGTATTATATATTTAACATAAAAACAGAATGGCAAATAAATGCGTTTGATGCGGCCGTAAAATTCAAATCAGGCTCAGAATGTAAATACACTTGAAGTTCTTGCTATATGTACGTATGTACGTACATATATGGTCATGGTTACGAGTATTTTATCCATTGTTGAATTCACATCACTCTCTCATATATAGTATTGCGTTATTAGATGTGTGTATGTATGTATATATTTGTGTGTGCACATATTATAAACAAATTAGTAAAAACATTATTTTTTTTACACATATGTATATTTATATCATATATAAAATAAATTCAAATGCAATAATCAGCAGGAAATTTTAGCAAGTTTAAATTACGCCAATTTTTAATTATTCAATTTCATATTCCGGTTACGAATATGTTCGCTTACAATGAGTGTGGCTGCGCATTTAAATTCTTAATTACTTTTCAATAAGTTATTATATAAGTAGTAAATTTGTATATATATATATATAAACCTCAGGACACCGAGATTAAATTTTTTGTCTGAATTATATTAATCTAAGGGTGAATATTTCGTACAATAGGTTAATTTCATACAAAAACAAGAAAACACGTTAACTTCGGTTGAATTGAAGCTATACATGTAATACTCTTCACAAATACAAAAGATTCCGTACAATAATTTAACTTTGCTCGGCAATTACATATACGCTTTGGTAGTCTGATCTGAAAAATGTTTACGAAGATTGTACTATTATTATTAATGAAAAGGATAAAAAAAATTAAACCTTAAAAATACGAAAAGTATCACCTTTAACGACTAAGGTCTTCAGCTTCATAACTTATTAAATAAATCTACTAAACTAATTGTATTGCATTATCATACTTTAAAATAGGTGTTTAATTTCTATATAAATTTAATGAAGTCTTTAATGTTAGAAAGTGTTACACTTGTTAGCAATTCTCTTAAGTTATGGTTATTTAGTTCTAGTCTGACGTATTCTAATGATTGACAGTTTTCTACTAAATGTTGAACAGTCAGATTCTTCAAGCTGCAGTATGGGCAGACTGGCTGTAGGGTCTTTTCCAATAAATGTTTGTCAGTTAGTCTGGTGTGACCAAGTTGAAAGGGAGTGTACATAATGAATGCACTGTCTCTGGGTTATCGTTATATAATACATTGGACGACGTCGATAGGGATTTATGTTTTAGTAGTAGTGCGAGTATTTGGCTCAGCATTCTTTTTGGAGAATTGTCTTGGACAATAATCTATGCCAACCTTTGCAAAATATCTTATCAAATAAAACACTTTACATAGAAGAATATGATATTAATCGTTAATTTGTATGGTAGCTTTTCGACAAATGCACACATATATTCAAATCTATATCTTATATATGAAACGCCTTTTTTGTATGTATTTTTCGATGTGATAATTAAAAAAATTGAGAACGGTTTGGCGGAGAACCTTCCCGTTATAAATAAGAGCTCATACTTAGAGAGCCTTACTCAGAGGAAAAAAGAAACATCATTTTTTTTATCCACCCTAATGTACACTAGTCCTAATATTTCAAAATGAAATTTAAACAAGCAGATATACAAGAGTAAAAGCTTTGTTATTAGCAAATAACAAACCGTGATAAATGGTATACTGCATTCACATCTATGAACATTTATGTATATATGTACATACATATATGCCGTGAAGAATTCAGTGGGTAGCATTACGATTTTATTACCCACTCTAATGTACTTTACCGCTTTCGACTACACTTCATCCATCCAGTATCCAGCTCTCAACAAATGTAAAAACTTCATATAAAAAAAAAAACAAACGCTTAAGAAACGGTCAAGTAACTTTCCTGCGATAAATTTACTTGTGCTAGTATGCAGCTCTAAAGAAATCTAGTATTTATTTTTAATAAATTTTTTAATTAAATGCGAATATGGCAAACCCGGTTTTGCGAAGAAACATGAATTCAACAATTGTTTCTTGAAAGAAATTCAAAATAATCGTTAAGTTCATCCTAAGATTAGTTAAATTCATTATTATGAAGTAAATTTCTTTTTGAAATGTTGTATAAAACTTACCAATCATCAACTACATTCCTTAAATTATAATGACAAAATTTATGTTACAACACACGCACACACATACATATTACGCACAAAGTTTATTTTCTTTCGTTCATTCTCGCTTGCTCTTCTAATGTGGATCATTCCTAATGCGTAACCAGCTGTCGAAATTAATTAAGAAATAATTGCTTTGTACACAAACCTTAATATAATGGGATAACACTTTGCCCGAATAATACCTTCAGAATATGCCACCTTATGACTAAAAATTGTCCATATCCAACGAATTAGGATGAAATTGGACTAAACCTCACAGGGCCGGGCCGTTGGGCAATTGCCTAAAGAACAATAATTTTAGGGCGCATTTTAGATACTTCCTTTAAAATATTATATTTAATAAAAATTAATTTACAAAACTACTTCATTTATTTCATTTGTATATAATATACAAGTCATAGTTCTACATTTTCGTGTATTTTTTAGAATACGAAAATGTAAACATATACGGGTGTTATTACTTTCTTTTAAATAGTGCATCAAGTATATGTTGCTATGCATTGATTGCGAGTATTTCGTTGATTTGCTCACAAAATATCAAATGTTTATTCATGTACAATTGCGAGCATTGAAATAGTAGTGCCTATTGGCCAAGAGAGTTTTGCTTTAAATTTTGTTTCTTTTATGATATTACCGTCGATCATTATTTTAGTTATATTCTCTGAAGTATAACCGTCCTGTTATATACAACAATAAGTGTGAAGTACTTACCGTTACTTTTTTAAAGCCAATTTTATTGGGATATCTGTTTTTTTGAGCGAGCAATAGAATAGTAGTGAACGATGAGATGATTGCAAACAGATAATTTTTAATAAAAAAAAATTTATTTTATCAAACAAAAAGTAAGTTTCCAGATCTTTTATTAATTATTTAATGCAAAAAGCAAAAAAAAATATGACTTTGAACTTTTTTTTGGGCCGTGGGAATCACTGCAGTGACGAAAAACGAGAACGTATTCAATCTGTCATAAACAACGGTAAATCCTACAAGGGAGTGGCAAGAATTGTAGGGTGTTAAGCCACAATGACTCACAATGCAATTATTTATAAAAAAAGACGAAAAAAGGGGCGCAATATGGATTCTTTCCGAGAATTTTACACCCATAGTTTTAAGATGTGCCAAGACTCGACCTAGAATGTCAGCTATGGAGATTCGGAACGAACTGAACGTGGCCTACGGTATTCACACAGTGAGAAGACTTCTACATGAACATAATTTGTATGTCCGCAGTCCTCGATAAGTACCGTTATTAAAAAAAATCTTATAGCAAGTTGTCTTAAATTTGTCAAAGGACCGATTGAGAATTTGCCGATATCTAAGACGCTCCCCTAGTAGAGAGTACGACCCCAGATTCAGCAGTGGTGGTTTCGGGTCAATGGAATTGATGTCATGGATAGGTCAGCTCAATCGCCTGGCCTCCATCCTATTGAAAACCGTTGGGCAGACGTCAAGAAAGCCGTGTGGAAGGATAAACCCAAAAACAACAACGAGTTGTGCACCGTAGTGCAGCAATCATGGCAGAGCATACCACCGGAAATATGCCACAGTCTCGTAGATTGTCTGAAGAAGCGATGAAGTGCAGTTATCAAAAATCATGATCATGCTACCAAGTACTAAGATCTCCTATATAAAAAACTTGCAAAAGTCTTTCAGTACTTCTTTTTTTGATTTTTGGTACTTTACTACTATTTTATTGCTCCCAACAAATTTCATACATAAACACATCTTTGTAAATAAACATATCTTGTACATATTCAAATCTAAATATTTTGAGTAATAAACATAGCCTGGAAAATAGGAAAATATGATACACTTTTGCATTTCAATGGATGATAAAATTGTTTGGCGTTTTACATAACTCACAGATATGTAAAGCTCTAACACCCACTACTATTTCACTGCTCGCAGCTGTATGTATGTAATTCCGACGGTACATGTAAGAAATGCACATGTTCGCTTAAGAAAACAGTAAAGACAGTTCAATTATGAAGGGGAAGATGAACCAATTCACGATGTTAAGCAAAAAATTATCGAAATATTTTTGTACACAATTTGTATAAAAAATTAGTTTCACTGTATGAAATCAGAAAAATTACTAAAAAAAACGAATCAATAGATATCGTTGTAAATTTGTTTACAGCAATGTGTGAAGAATGATCAATTTAAAATGAAGTGGAACAAACTCTTAAAACAATTGTGTATGAATTGTATAAATTTAACGCACAAAAATATTAAAAATACACTGTTTTTTCTTGTACTACCAATAACAATTTTTAAAAATTATATTAAACCTTTGGAATAACCTTATGAATATCTTTTTTTACAAAAAAAAAGTATAAATTGTGTTTTTAAGGCGAACAGGCATTAGAAGTGGCGCAAAATTTGATATTTTCCTAGGCAATCTCATATCCTTAATTTGTAAAAAGTGTTCCGATCCCTCTGGTTGACATACTCATCATTATATTAAATTTAGCCTCCTCGGTCGGGTTAATATCATATATATATTACAGATGTTTTTATTATGGCTCGAAGTAAAATATAGCAATAAAACAAAATTTAATCTTTCGCAATATATTTTAATAGCAAGCGTTGCTCCCACCTGAATGAAGTTTCCGTGCTTTGAGTTTCGCAGTTGTTAGAGTATAAAATGTTCGGTTCTACCCGATTGTAATTGCTTATTTTTACAACAGAATTTATATTTTTTAATAATAGTATAAACATTTTCAAACTCAATTTAATTCAAATATCTTCGTATCGACAATTTATAAGTCACTATGCTTAAATTGCCACGTAGTATAATAATTTCGTTCACCTAATGGTTGTATGTATCACCTAAAACAAATTGAATTAGATAAAGAGTCATGTATAAATAAATGATTATAATCATGAGACAAGTTGAAATCCGAATAACATTAAATTTTATTTTAAAATTGGTAAAACTTTTACCGAAACGTTTCAATTGATGAAACAAGTTTATGGCGATGATTGCCTATCCCGTAGTTTTTAAAGTGGTCTTGACATAAATGGCGATCAACATGTGGGCCAATCAAAATCCGTGATTACCGGAAGTTCCATCGAAACTGTGAGTGAATTCATCAAAAATCAGCCGAAATCATCATTGAAATTCATGGAAAAGGAATTGAACATCTCCAAAACATCGATTTATCGCATTCTGACCGAATATTTGGGCTTACGAAAGGTGTGCGCAAGGTTTGTTCCGCACAAATTGACTGACGACCGAAAATTGCTCAAAATCCAACATTCGAAGGACATCATTATTACCGATTATTTGACCAAAAATCACATCTTAACCATTAACCGTGCGACTTTGTCCTTTTCGGAAAAATGCATTTACTCTGAAAGGAAAGCGTTATGCAGATGTAGAGTTCATTCAAAAGGCTTGCATCGGCACACTGGCGGCCATACCGGCCAACGAGCTAAAACACTCGTTCGACATGCTTTTGGACCGTGCAAAAAGCTGTATTGAAGCAGCTTGTTGTGCTTTTTTTTTAAGTTTACTTTTAACCCTCCTTGTATATCACACATACATACGTACACATGTATCTCATTTGATGAGATTTTTGATATAATTTTAGTCAATGCAAAGTAAAATATATCAATAAAACTAAGCTTAAGTTTATGGCCTTCATTGAAGAGATACCAAAATTTATTGTAATTTATTCACGATTTCATCGGAAAGTAAATGTTTAATTCTTTTGAACATTTTTTTAGAAAACAATTTGCCAACAACTGAAAACATCTCGAGATTTGATTCTTGCAAGTTTCAAGAGCATAAAATGTTCGGTTGCACCCGAACTTAGCACTTTCTTACCTTTTTATTATTAGATATTGCGTTTTATTTGTGATGAATGTCAGTGCATTGTTTGGCCATAATCGAACATTGTCCTGGCAATACAGTGCAATTTTCTGTTTTGATATTCATAGTGCAATTTTGTAAACAGTCTCTAGTCACTATTTTTATTGAAGTAAAGCCTCAACTTGTGACAAGTTACTATTCATGGTTTCTGTTCTTTAGTCACAAAATATTGTCGCACATTTATCACCCAATAGTTAACAGGTCACAAAACTTAAATAATTCTTGTTTGTCCTTTTAAATATACTGATACTTCACTTACAGAGATCATCATAGATATTAATCGTTTTATATTTTGTAAACAACTCTAACACGAAAAAGTTAAAAATAAATATATTTCACTTAATTGCGTAACTTTTCTGAAACAAAGTTGACCTAATTATACCCTGAACAGGGTATATTAAGTTTGTCACGAAGTTTGTAACACACCGAAGGAAGGGTCGGAGACCCTATAAAGTATATATATCCGTATAAATGATCAGTGTGTCGAGCTGACTCGATCCGTCTGTTCAGAACGAATTACTATAGCATATAGCTTTCATATAAACTGAACACAAAGTTACTAACAGAAATGCACCTGTGAAGGGTATTTAGCTTCGGTGCAACCGAAGTTAACGTTTTGTTTTGTTTTTATTTTTATTGGTAATTATGCTTTATACCTGTAGATAATTTAATATTTGTTCATTCAAGTTTATATACTTCTTTAAATAACGAAATGTAAAAGCTGATTAGACCCGCTCGTTTGCAATTGATAGATCAATCAGAAATTTAAAATCTCCAATTTTGAGAGTTGTGTCTGTATCACACTACCGAATTCTGGTATAAGAATGTATTAATAAAATCCAATCCTAAAATCCAATAGCAATATTCTGTATCGAAAATTAGTGTACTCTTGCAATGCCTATGTGGTGGTTTTATAACTTTTTAAGTACTAAAATATTTTAAAAAAATTCACATTTTTACATGAATTTGAAGTATAATTAATATTTATTTTTTGTAATTATGAACACAATGAATAAGATAAAAAGTATCCTATGTCCGTCCCCTGCTACGTTACTGAGCTATCTCTCCACCAATTTTCAGTCAAATCGGTTAAGCCGTTCTTGAGTTATAAATAGTGTAACTAACACGACTTTCTTTTCTACATATACATAGATAATTTATTACCAAACATGAGTTAAATTCGTCATTAAAAATTTTGATATCGGTACATAAGATTCTTCGCAATCCTCATATGTTATTCAGCCATCTGATTGACAAATTTATGTGTTAGTAGGCCGAAAGTATTTGACATTAAAAATGAAAATTTGGTACCTTTAACCTTCTTATACCAAATATATTTACCTTGCTGATTTTTTCAGATCTTGCACTAATAGGCGATACATATATTTAAACTCCTGCAAAAACCTGCAACATAGTATAATAGGTTTCTTCACATAATTGTTTTGCGTAAAACTAATCGGGATACGTATAAAGATATATATATTTATGAAATGCTGTAATGCGTTATAACTACATCACAAAATAAGGTACAATACTGATTTCTATTACAAGGTTGGGTTAAAAAAATGAGTTTGCGATTATCCCTTAATCAGTTTAATCTACATGTCACGTTGCCGAAAACAAGTATTTGAAGGACCTCTCCGCACGCCGTGAAACTAGATGAAACCCTTAGCGCTTTCTTTCTTGTTACTATTATATATAATTTTATCTTTCGCATTATCCGTATTTTGATGCATTTAATATAGATCTCAAGACATTATATGTTTCATTTACATTATAATTTCAAATGAGCAATAACGGATCATATCATACATTTTATTCGATATTGCAATAATCTTTTCTTTCGTCTGTCCAATCAGTTTAAAATGTTGTTTGGAAGTACTCATAAACTTTCTTTGATTATTCACTGTTTTTAGTTACTTATGTCCGGGTTCTCTTATCATCATTAATTTACATTATAAAAGCGAGTATATGTACATGCCATGAAAGTGAGACAATCGCATGTATTCTGTACATATTTCATTATGAAAGACTGTATGTTAATTGGATTTGTCACTCTCCACGAACTTAAATTATAACGAAATGAAATTTTCTCAATGAGAAGTGTTAATGAACAAAATATAAATATACATATGTATATTAGATATATTGCATGTACGCATTGGAGCGTGTTCATTTACAAGGATCAAAAAAAAGGGAAAATTGCGTATGCGGGAAATATTCTATGGATCCTAAAATCGGGTTTGAGCCGGCAATTTATAAGGCAAAGTTTGGTCGTCAGGTTTTATGATCTCCGAATGAAGTTTTAAACGTAGGTACATTTTAATATTCTATTGGCAATTTGTCGTCATCATTTGTCTCCCATCTGATTATTCAGATTTTTTAAACTTCGCTATTTCGAAATCTGTTTTTGAGCCAGATTCTCTTAGGCAAAGTTGTACATAATAATCCGGAGACAATTTCTCTCACACAAGATTCATAGAAATCTCAGACATAATAAGACCAATTTCAACCATATTTGGTTTGTGAAATTATTCAAATATTCTTAGCGTACATTGTGAAGATAGGCGAATTTTAATTATTCCATATTATTATTATATTAATGATCAAATTTTTAGGATCAACGGGCTATGTGATCTACTCAAATTATTTTTTTTACAAATAAGCAAAAATAAAGTAAAGTATGATTGGCAAAATTACTTCCGTAAATATGATATATGGATTTATACAGAAATACAAATGCGTTGGACTCATTTTATTTAAGTTTCAATTTTCGTTATTTTTTTTGGTTTGAAGTGCAGGATCAAAGTTATCTAGTAGTTATCTATTCTCATGGATACCCTACGTAGTGATTCGCTCCTGTAAGGCACTAAATAATTAGCTCGACCGGTGATTAAATATTATATAATTTTTTTCTCATAATTGGGAAGATGTTAATTAATAGATTCCCAGGAGTTCATACACTTATGTTCCATTTTTAAATATTTAAATATCAAATATTTTGTATATATTTTTACAGGATATTTTGAATAGAAATATTTTATGGTTCATTTAGTAGTATACATAAGTACATGAATATGACTCATTTAAAAGAAATTTCTAGGAATCAAAATTGATTTATGTTCCTGATTTTATTAGCGATAAAATTAAAATTGGATTAAGGAAGTTGCAATATATACATATACTATATATTATGTAAACGTACATATTTTGTACTTATAAATCTTATATTATTAATGATAATTAAAACACAAAAAATTGGTGAAGTCCCTTACTTTATATACATATGCATATATGTATATACTATTTGTGAACAAAATATTTAAGCTTATTAGTACAGTAATTTTCTAGATTGGCGTTATAATATATAATATAATACTACTATGAACAAAAAGTAATAAAACTTTCTTCATAATTTAAAAATTCTTAATGTATCCACCAAAAGCTATGTCACCCCCCTAAAAGTAATCCAACTTGACTCCAACACACTTGTGCTAACGTTTATTCCAATTGACAGTTTGGATAGTTTGACAGTTTGGTTGCTTGGAAGGAGTTGGGTGTGTGACAACCAAGGCCAACTGTCAACATAACACTGATTTGACCTGCTTTGATGAGTTTTTTTTTCGACTTCGGCTCACTTTTGCCTTAGATCGAAGACTCATCGCTCGTAATAATACGTTTTATGACATTCTGGTAGTCGGAACCAGTCATGCTTACACTTCTCTGAGGGCCAAGTCACATTTCAAAATGGTTTTCACTGATCCTTCCGAAATTCCAACGATACCAGTAAAACCTCTGACTGATAATCGTCGATTCTCAAGCAGCAATGATTTTATTTTATTGACTGTTGATGTTGATGGCCTTCCTGGATGTGGTTCGTCGTCAACGCGTTCTCGACCCTCTTTGAATAATTTGTACTAATCACAAACGTAAACAAAATATTTAATGGATCTTTTTTTTTTGAATAATTTCGCTCATCGTAAAAAGCGCCGAATGCACTTGATGTACTTCAGAAACACAAGAGCATACTAAACACTAGATATTATTTTGATTGACATTTGGTACAGATGTCACTGACAATCAAAATGGGTTTCGCACGAAATTTAAATTTAAAAGTCTTACTACTTTTTTAGTACACTTGCCAAAAGCCGTTTTATAAAACATATGAAATTTTATGAAATTTTTCCACGGAAAATATCGTGGCTTTTAGTAGTATTTTTGAGACCAATGTGCTACTATTACTACTACTATACTTCGCCCTATATCTTAATATTATATATAAAAATCACGTTTCACGTTGTTTGTTCGCGATGGACGCCTAAACTACTGAACCGATATTAAATTTGATTGCACACCGTGTGCAATTTGATCCAACTTCAGAGACAGGATTGCTTACGTCTCAATTCATAATCACATTATGATATTATTGCAAATTATTTGTCTATTATTTGACAGTCACAATTATTTGTTAGCTCCAAAAGATTCTAACAGATGGCAATATTTATTGATTGGATTGAGTAGGCATTCAACAGATGATATTAAATTTGCTATGCATCAAATCACAATATATGATATATGTATTTTGATGATAAGAGGTACTAAGGCTCCAAGATATACATACATATGTAACTAAATTTGGTTATCGAGCTTTTTATTTTCCGCTTGCTTCTCATGTTATTGATTTATTTATTAATGTAAGTCATCGATTTACAAAAACTTATTTGCATATAATTTAACGGCGTTTAATAATGCTATCTAAAAAAATTAATTAATATACTACTGTGATCAAATTGAAAGGGGAATTTTGTCCATTTCATTTCCTTCGAAGTAATCCTCTCTCGTTGCAATACACTAATGCCAACGAATTTTCGAATCAGAGGTTTCTTCGATTCAGCTTTTATATCCACAATTGAGTCAAAAGAGTGTCCTCGGAGTAGTCATGTGAATTTGCTGAATAGCCAGAAGTTACACGAAGATAAATCAGGCGAATGCGGGGGTTACGGCATGATATTATTTAAAAATGTGGCAAAACGATAACGAATAACCAATGCAGTATGAGATGGTGCATTATCGCACTTCTTTGTTCAAAAAATGCAGACATAGGAAAAATCGAAGAATTCACTTTTAGAGTCTCACAAAACGATGCGTATCTCAAATACTAATGAATATTTTGACGTGAAAATTAGCATAGATGTCAGTAATAGTAAAACCAACTTACCAATTCAAAAAACACGTAAAGTGTTAAAAAATTATAAAAAGCTCCCCATAATTTTTTAATAATTGTGCAAATATTTTTATTTTCATTACTTTTATTCAACTTCTATTAAAACTTATTTTGCACTCCTCATTGAATGTGTTATAATAGCATGTTTTTGAGTTTTTTTTTAATATTTAAACGTTTAAATTATTATCGAATGCCACCGAAGAAATGTAACCTCAACAACGCGCGATGCAGACAAGCACGACGCAAGCGTGCTGAAGGAGCATTAATTTCTTGAGGAAAAAAGTGAATTGATTCAGAGTATTTTTCCGAATATACAGAGTAATGAATCATAACTGGCTCAGTGGCCGCGCTATCTTGGCAGCCAAAAATGTTGATGTTGACGAAATTAACTTCCAATTGCTACATGAACCATGCTACAAAAACCATATTATCTTCCAATGATACCATCGGATTCTACGATATCCTTCAGGAGGCTACAACTTCCAGTTCGTTTAGCTTTTACAATGATGATAAATAAATCTCACGACCAATCAATGTTCATTTGTGATTTAGATTTTGAAAATCCATGTTTTTCTCAAGGGCAACTATGTGTTGCATGTTCACGAGTAGGAAAACCGTCGAATCTATTTGTGTTAGCTAAATACGGATTAACCAAAAATATTTTGCACCAAGTGCTAAATTAATTTGAGATTAAAAGTATTGATAATTCATATTGAATATTATTCTTAAAGATTTAAAACTATTTGTTAGAACTTTAGATAAAAAAAACATATTTTTAATTAGTTCATTTGTATTAACTCTTGCTAAATTCAATAGTACGAAAATTTTGTTCAATCGTTTTAAAAGTACTTCTCTTTCAAATTCCAATTCAGTGGACTTTTATACCAGCTTTAACGTTTCCGTCTTCGTTCGTACATAATAGTTCCTTTTTATTAGGGTGTAACTGTTCCCCGTGAAGAGTTTACTACAATGTCTGCTAGTATGTATAGATAAATCAAATTTAGATTGATTTAAATTTTTCCCTTCATGCCCATAAAAAGTTTCAAAATTTATCTTTTTACCTGTCACTCTATAAGATGGAAGAAACAATAGTGAATATTGTTCGAGAAGGTCTCAAGTGAAAATATAGAAACCAACCAGTGTACACACTTGGTATATTCGCAGTATAGAATACATATACATACATACATTCATTCAAGTAAATTTTAAACTTTTTTAAAGATAATAAAATTAAACTCTGAAATGCTTAACATGCCTAACAAAAACATTTATTGCAAAATATAGTTTGTGCTTATTTTCTCTTGACATTTTTTGTGTATTTTTATATTTTATCCACAACACAATATATGGTTTGCTCAAGTGTTCATGATGTTTGTCATAATTTTGATAACATTTAAGAATCCATTCTTCGGAAGATAAAGTGGTACACATACATAAATGTAAAGCCTTCGTGCTTCAATTTTTAGCTGTTAATCTTTCGAGGATCCTCATGATGAATATTGTTTTAAAAAATAAGTATAAATAAAATAGCAATAATATATCGTCAGTTATATCCAATATTACTTTAAAATTTCGACTACATAGTAATCGTGGCTTTTTGAAAGAACGGCTTACAGCTCAAAGGTTGAACATGTCTCCCTATGCTCAAATGTTGTTGAAGACTTTGAATTTGTGAACATTTCAGAATATTACATTAGAGACCACATATTTTTTAACCGATTCTGGAATTTTTTGCTGCTTTATAAACAACCTATTGCGTCGTTAAGTTGTAATTTCGTCTAACACAAATTTTAGCAAAGAAAATTTTACTTTTATATAGGCATACATTTGTTTTAGAGGAATAAGCTGAAATTACTTACGCCAGTGGGAAGTACGTTGGTAATGTGTAGGCATCCATCCCTTTTTAATGAAATCATGCGACTAATAGTTTAGTAAAGTTATATGTTATGTGAAGGAATGTTTCCGTTGTACTTATCGGTGATTATAAATGCTTATTGAGTTTCATCTACTATAACATCACTTTAAATTCCGTTAACTGCTAACAGAGATATTCTACATAAGTTTGAATTTTTTTCACAATTTTAGCAATCACGCAGTTGCATACATACATCCTCATTATATTATAAAATTGGTGGATAAGATTGATATCGCTTTTTCGAACATAAACGATTTGCCGGCGGGTAGTCTCGTTTTGGATTGCGGCAAAATTTTATTGCGGTTTATTCGTTGTTTTACATTTATGTTTTCAATTAATATTTTAAAATTTTTTCTGTATAATTAAATTATAATTTCAATGCAGTATAAATTATATTATATTTTTTTGCTGTTTTACAGATGTTAAACTTTTTAAATTACACAAGTTAATGTTCAAACATACTAATATATACGAGCTGATTTTGATATATGCATGTAATATTAAATCCAGCGCTGTTTAATTAAATATGAAAACGAAGCGTTCGTATAGGTATGTGAGTATATATAAATAAATATGTGAACATATAGCGAAAGTGGACAATCTATGCGCGTACGTGCACCTTTTACTTGTGTTATGGTCGTACTGAATATCAGGAAGTCGAGCATGGATGCAAGCGCAAACAACTTGTATCTGCAATGTTTGCTTATTGTAGCTAGAGCAGAGACGATTCAAGTATGAACAAACGTACGAAATAACAGCGGTAGCAATACGACAAAGCGATCGACAAAAAACAACAAGAACATCAATGTTAATGCAATGAAAGACAACTAAAAATGCCTCGAAAACTAACAAGAAAATACATGACTGGCAGTTAGATATTGGACATACTACCACACATACATCCTTATCCAACATCTTCAACATACAGACGAAGCTGCTTTGGCATGCTATGTTGTGAAAAGCAGGTTGTATGGTGGCTGCTGAGTGAAACAATTGAGTACACACGATCGTGTCATCATATGAGCAAAGAGGCTGCTAACTCCTGTATTTCTCGAGTATTGCAAGTAAAAATACCACATCGTTTTTACACACGATAAGAGAGAGTTGTGTTTATTTAAGCAAATAAAACGGTTCTCTTTTCTAAATAATATCTCTTTTGTGTTAGATTTGTTTACTTATCTGTATAAGTATACATATATGTACATTAGAGCGGGACGATTTTTTAAATGAAACGCATATGTGGGGAATATTATACGGGTCATTCTGAACAACATTGCCTGAGAGACTATGGGTCTAAAACCGGTTTCGAGCCAGGGATTTTCAAGGCTAAATTTTAAAAATCTGAATATTTGGTGTTATGGGTGTACAGCAGCGAGCAATGAAATAGTGGTTAGCATTCGTTAAACAATTTTTGATATATATTTCGCACTAAATATGGTATTGATACCAATTAATTTTAATTAAAAATCGTTATTTTGTAGAACAGATATCATTGTGATATTTGTAACTCCCAGCTTAAAAATTAGATTTTTTGAATTAAATTTACCATGCGGTATTCATATAGTGAAACGAATGTTCACATCCTTCGTAGTGTTCCTTCATTAAAAAATCACATATGTAACTCGAAGTCTTAAATTTGTACAGAAATATCTTTGGACTTGAGTATGAAAAAATTTTTTTATGGCCGAATGTGGTGTCCCCTAACAAAGTGTGATCCACCAAATATTACAAAGGCTTTAGAACATATTGTATATGCAAATATAGTTCTGCCAACATCTGAAGGCATTTACAGGGTTTTGATCATTGCAAGTTTCGTGAGTAGGATATGTTCCGTTACACGCGTACATAGCTCTACTTACTTGTTATAAATGTTGATGCTCCTCTCTAATGAGTGTTCTTTTACCAGAATTTAATATTTTTGGGCAACTTGTTCATGACAATTTATTGGTTTTCGAATTATGGCGTTTTGTAGCCGCTTTCGGATCATCTACGAACTCGTCCTCGCTTTTTTGCCAAGAAACATACATAGATATGTATGTACCAAGTTTCCTTAAGATATCAAACTTTTTACTCAAGTTATCGCTTGCATTGGCGGTCAGACAGACAGTCACCAGGAATTCAAGTCGTATCGTCATTTTGATCATATACATACATATGTATATGTATGTCCATTTAAATATAACTAATATCTAAGAGATACAAGCAAAAGTTAGGTGAAGAAAACTATTGTACTCTGCAGCAACATGTTGCAAAAGGTATAAAATTAGCATCACACAAGGGCCTAAGATTAAATGGTTTCGCGCTGAAGTATAAACATTATAATTGCATACTAAGCATAAATATAACCCATGTGTACACGTTAATGCGCGCACCCAATCGTATGTGTTTAGATTATATAAACACAAGCGTACATATCCACATTTATATAATTTTATATATATACATATGTAAAATGCTTTTAAACAGAAATTAATGTAAAGTTTGCACATACATATGTAACTGTGATTGAAGCAGATACTATATTTTATCGTATACTCGTAAAAGCAGGTATAAACTATGCTATTCGCTTTGGTGCTGTAAATTTTTGTTCTTGCTGCATTTGCTATTGTACACTTTGACATATATACATATGTATACTCGAACTGTCGCATTACGAAAAAAGTGTAAGTACATAGCATTCATATGAATGTACGTATATACTTGTAAGGAAACGAACAAGATTTTACAATTAGATTTTCCTGTAATGTATTCTTGGAAGTATATGTACATTAAAATACATATGTATGTATGTATATATAAAAGAATTAATTATGCAATAACCATATGTTTCATTATTTTAATTTGGAACGTTGAGCAACACCAACAGCTCCGTCAGAATCGGGAAGGACTTCTCCGAGCCGTTCGATACCAAACGAGGATTCAAACAAGACGACTCTCATCCGTGTGACTTCTTCAACCTACTTCTGGAGAAAATAATTCGAGCGGCTGAACTAACCCCAGAAGGTACTATCTTCTTATCGTATGCTGATGCTATTGATATCACTGGCCTTAACAACCGCGCCGTACTGCTTGGGTCTGATGGTGAACAAGGGCAAGACGAAATATCTCCTGTCCTCACCCAAACAGTCGTTGCACTCGAGACTAGGCACCCACGACATTTCGAAGTCGTAGATAATTTCGTCTATTTTGGAACCTGCATCAACACCAACAACAAGGTCAGCCTCGAAATCCAACGCAGAATATCTCTTGACAACACATGCTACATCGGACTAATTAGACAATTGAGAAGTAAAGTCCTCTCTCGAACGAAAACAAAACTTTATAAATCAGTAATTATTGCCATAATACACTCCAGCTCTGCGTTCGGGGGAAGATTCTACTCCGTTGGAAGGGCTAGGAGGAGAAGGACCTGGCTTCGCTTGGAATCTTCAATTGGCGATACCTTGAGAAAAGAAGATGTGACTAACGCGCGGTTATTAACTCGTCTATAACCTACGCTAGTAAAGAAGAAGAAGAAGACAAATACATCACACTAACATTTCTAATTCTCATAATATCAATATCATCACATATTGGAGAAGTAAATTGGAAATCATTCTCTGTACAATGTGGTCGGAAGAAAAGTGTCAGCCTATTAGAATTTAATTGTGCTCTGTCCAATCCTCAAAACAGAAGACCTAACAATCGCATATAAGGTTATATAAAGCGTATTGTGTGAAAGATTAAAGTCCACCGTCAATAAACAAATTGGGCCTTAGTAAGGTGGCTTAAGGACTCGAAAATCAACACATGACCAGATATTCATTAGTCTTAGAAAAGACCCGTGAAAAGACCATCGATATACACGACCTCTACGTCGATTTCAAAGATGCTTTTGATACCATGGAAAGGAACTGCTTTTATCCCGCTATGTTTGAATTTGGTATTCCTGCAAAACTGTGTAAACTGACGTTGAGTTATCCCGAAAGCTTCGAAATAATTCGAACCACAGAGCTAATCGAGAAGGCACAATAGTTTATAAAAGGATTAAGCTGCTGACGGAAGCCGAAACCATCGATATCGTTTGCCATAACAACCGTTATATATGCTTTTTCCAAGATGGAAGAAGAAGCGGAACAAATGGATCTGGTACCGAACGAAAGCAAGATGAAATATCTCCTGTTATCAAGCAAACAGTCGTCGCACTCGCAACTTGGCTCCCACATCACTGTTGACAGTCATAATTTCGAAATCATAGATAATTTCGTCTATGTTGGAACCGGCATTGACACCAACGAATAAGTCTTGCCAACAGGTTCTACTTCGGACTGAGTAGACAATTGAGAAGTAAATTTCTCCCTCAAAGAACAAAGCCCACATTCTACAACCCCCTCATCATCCCAGCCCTGCTATATGGTGAAGCATGAACGATGACTGATGAGTTGGCATTACAAGTTTTCGAGAGAACGATTCTGCTTAAGATGTATGCAGAAGCAGAGGAAGAGGAAAACCTMCACTCCGATGTAAAAACCAGGTGAAAAAGGACCTGACTACACTTRGARTCTCCRATTGTCGCCAAACAAAAGATAGAACGAGTGACGCGTAAACGGTATATTYGCCAATAAAGAAAACAAACAATTAAATAGTAGTGAATAAAAAAGTAATCTTGATTAATTTTATTATTTTTTTATCAAAGATATTTTTGTGGTTCTTTATATTAAGTAATTGGTGGTATAACCTTTATTTTTAGTCACAACTCTACAACGTCACTTCATAGAGTCCGCTGGTATTACGAACGTGTTCGGAGATATAGTTCGCCGTGAACCCCTATCGGCGGACAACTTCTCGTTGTTGTTTTTGGGCAAAGCATAACAAACACATTTCTTTATATAAGTCTACAGGATTTCAATGGGATGGAGGTCAGGAGAACGAGCTGGCTAATATATACCCTCACTTCCAATGATCTGATACCAAATCTATGACAGCCCACTGGCGAATTTTAAGTCAACTTCAAAAAATTTCAAAATAGAGCGAATTTCTTCATTATTTTCACTCATTTTGGAACAGTTGTAACTTTTTTCCAACATTCTGGAATTTATCTACTTTTTTGGTTAACTGAAGATATACTACTGCATCTATTGACAAAATCTTACTAATTATTATATAATATTCTTTTTTACTGGCGTAGAATTCGCTTACGCGTTTATAGCCGAGTAAACACCAGCGCCAGTCGTTTCTTCTTTTCGCAAGGTGGCGCCAATTGGATATTCAAAGCGAAGCCAGATCCTTCTCCACCTGGTCGTTCCAACGAAGTAGTCTTTCTCTTCCTCTGCTTCCCCGGGCGGATTCAGCGTCGAATACGAAGAGCTGGAGTGTTTTCGTCCATTCGGACAACATGACCCAGCCATCGTAGTCATGTATTTAATTCACTGAACTATGTCAATGTCGCCGTATATCTCATACAGGTCATCGTTCCATCGAATGCGATATTCGCCGTGGCCAACGCGCAAAGAACCATAAATCTTTCGCAGAACCTTACTCTCGAAAACTCGTAACGTCGACTTATCAGTCGTTGTCATCATCCATGCCTCCGCACCATGTAGCAGGACGTTAATAAGGAGTGACTTATAGAGTTTAATTTTTGTTCGTCGAAAGAGGACTTTACTTGTCAATTGCCTACTCTGTTCGAAAGAGCTATTCTGCGTTGGATTTCCAAGCTGGCATTGTTGGTGGTGTTTATACTGGTTTCAACGAAACGACGAAATTTTCTACAACTTCGAAGTTATGACTGTCCACAGTGACTTGTTGCTCGTTTGGTATCGAATGGCTCGGAGAGGTCCTTTCCGATCCTGTCGAGGAATCGAGGTCGCCTTCTCCTGTTGTTATGTTCTTACTGCCATTCAAAAGTCAGAGAAGTATTATCTTCATAATTTTGGTATGCTCTGGGCATCGGTTACTGGATTACCTCCTTGGGTTCTACAAGAGTACGCTCCGGTCTTAAACCTTGTGTTAATCGCCGCATTTTTTCGTAGAATTTCCGAGCATTACCCTATGGGCCAGCTTGTCAAGCTCTTCATAATCACGGATTCTTTCTTTTTCTGTCTGCAAATGCGTCTCGCTTCTCTCTTCAACTTTCGGTATCTGTCTCATCCCGTACGTATTGTGGTCAATCGTAACGGTGCATTCGCAACGCTTTTTCCGAAAACCAATGGTTTTAGACGTAGCTGTACGTAAGGAGCTTTAAATGCTGTCCCACAGTTCCCTTATACTGAGTTGTTGACGAGTGCTCTCCGAGAGCAGGAATGCAAGTGGAGAAGAAAATGGCTCGCTATATGATATTACTACTCAATATTTTGCAGTATACTGGCATAAGCGTGCTGATCCACCATGTCTTCGATGAATCGGGCCAACGCTTCTAAATGAAAATTTTAAAATTGTTGCGAAAGAATTCAGCATTTATTGTTCGACAAAGCCGGGTGGTTAAGAATCAAATTTGTATCCTATAAACTTATATTATATGCCATTGACTAAATTACTTTTCAATGAAAACTACGTACATATATCAAAATCATCTTCAAATAAGATAATCGGAATGCATTATATTAGGGATATGTGGTTTCGACCAAGGTCTAGTCCATCTTTACATTGAGCGCAAAACTTTTACTGAAATTTTTTAGAATCCCACTTGATCCTAATAATCCACTTGATTTTAATAAAATATCTCACAGCCGGACTCAGACACTGAGTCAAAAATGGATTGAATCAGATCAATAATTCTCTTAGTTCCCATATACATACCAGACAAATTTTCGAGTTTCCGCATTTACCGGTGAAAATTTGATTTATCCTAATAAAATTTAAAAAACGTATTTTTATAATAATAATGCATTTCTGATTTCTAAATTGATATAAGCGCTTTATTTATTTTATTTAATAATAAAATTTTCAATTTTTACGCCTTAAATATTGGTGAAGGTATGTTAGGTACCTTAATGAAACTCAGAGTGCATCTTTTTCTCTTAGTAATATACACTAATGCCAAAAATACATAAAATCTGGTTAATACTACCCCTATTTACCATATACCTATTATAAGATTTTTCAACTATTTATAGTATCGATATACTTTAGTTTAATGCCGAGAAAATCTGAAACTATTCACATATACTAATGATTTTCGTTATTTTAATGCTTAACCCGTAGGCAGAATATGTGCCTCAGTGTGTGAGTTATACTATATGTACATATATTTATGAAATTGCTTGAAAATATGCTCACGAGTAGACCTGAGTAAAGTTAAGCTCAGATAGAAATAATTATAAGATACAAACGTTGTTTTTTAGGTATTTTCGATGTTATAAAAAAACAACAAAGTTTTATTGAAATATTTGTTCATGTGTATTTCTCTAGGTATGTATACAAGATTTTTGTGAATACATATTAGGACAGAGAATCAGAAGCTAGGAAGTTAAAAATTCTGAACGTTTGATATTTTTAAGCAAAATATGCGTCCAATAAATACACGGTTCTATTAAGAACGTTATCGGCAAATTACCTTTTTTTGCATTGATAGTTGTCAATTTCTTCGGAATAAAAAGATGATGCGATATTACTATTTAGGTGATATACTCATATACAAATTATTTTGTTATGTTTTTTATGTCAGCTCCATACGACGAAAAAATTAACTATTGACGCAGAGTCGTGAGAATTTACATATATACATACATATGTATGTTCATTATTTAAAAAATATAAGAATTCTCTTTCTTCTCTGACAAATCTCTTTGATTACTCTTTTGACGGGTATGAATGTATATATGCGTGTGTAACGTTTACACTCAACTGCAAGTTAGAATGCATCTATTTAGATGTATGCATTTGTATATATGTATGTGTATATGTGTATTGCAGTTCGATGGCTTCATTATTGAAGTCTACTAGCGTTACACTTTTCGTAAGGTACTGACTGAAGCGCCTTGGAATTACAAATATACAAATCAATTAATTGCTTCAATGAGGTAAACGTCAATTGATCACACTGATGTGAAAGCTTAAAAAAAGTTTAGAAAATTTAGATGCTCAGAAAATGTGTGGCTTTGGACTAAATAGTAGATTCAGATCTCAGAAGCTTACTCCCTGCATTGTTTTATTAGCATGGCATTTTTCCTGGACTTGAATTGGAGCTAGACCAAGTTACGTACTTTCCGAACTGGACTCCAAGATCATAAAACGTTTATGTATATTGCTTAGAAAACGGACTAACCGGAAATTAAATTGTTTTGCAGCTGTTTAGGAACACTATTACTCTATCATGGCTATCTTACATTTAAGTGGAAATTGTTCTTTATTCACTATAATATATACGATATTTTTACATACATACATATGTACATATACAGTTCATAATGATAGCTGCACTACCCGTGTGTCCAGAAAAGCAAAAAAATGTTGAAGATTTTGCGATACAAGTACACACTTGCATATTGAAATTGGGGTTAGGTGTAGTCAGAGACATGAAAAAATTACAATTTTAAATAATTATTTTGCCAATAAATTATTTTTATTTTATAAAAGTATAAACATAGTACATTTAATAAGGTTTCGACTTGATTCGACAGAATTTCAGAAATTGAAATAT
>NW_017537210.1:50278-66977 GCF_001853355.1 Bactrocera latifrons | reverse complement strand
ATTAATAGAAAAAAAAATTGTTGTATATTTTCGGGATAATCCAACAGTTACTTATTTATAAAAACCGAAATCGAAAATTTACCGACTGATTTTCGTGCTATAGTGGTCCTCAAGTTCAAAAAACACAATTTTGGGAAAAACGCATTTAAAGTTTTACACTCTACAGCTAGCTAATTGCTCTCGAACCTTCCAGAGTTCCCGATAACCAAAATCTAATTATCGAATAACTCAAAATTTTTTTTCGGATTTTATTCAAATTCTATTCTAGGATATTATATTTTATGAAAATGCAAAAATCGATTTTTTTAAAATTGTTGCTAACCAATTTGTATCATTGTAAAGATAAAAGGTTTATTTATGCGGTATTTACTTGTAGAAGCATAATCTCTTCTATGATTTCATTATTATTGACACAAGGTCTGAAATTTTGCACTAATATTGGCATAAACAATTTATGACCAGTTAGGTATTGAATTGTATTTCATAAAATGAATAAAATGTAGTACTTTCATTTCTATGATTATCCCAACGGCATATATGAAACTCACATTGTCACATATTCCTATAAACGTGCAACTGTATTTCAGCTTTCAAACCTCTAAATCTGTAAGCAATTTAATTATAAAAGTGTGTTATAGCCAGTTTTTAGAATTTAGGTAGTATATACAAGAGCGTTCTGCGATGTACTTTGCCAAACTTTTATATAAGAACTGGACTTCATATTTAGAACTGGAGATTGGAAAGGGCAGGAGGTTGTAGTCCAATTAGTCAGTGGTGATGCGAAATGCTTGAGCTTGTGAGTGTCATGGTGTAGGGTTATCTTTTTTGTTCACAAAAGCGAGTAAATAAACTACTAATCGCCGCTTTTTTGAACTGCATACTCATCTATTGAAGGTGCACGAGTTTCAATCGGCGGTTTGCCAATACGATAACGTGAATCATCCGAGGTAGGCAATTTCGCAGCACTTAATATAGGTGTAGATCACTTTAAAACTCAGAACTTCATATTTTACTGGAACCATCTTTATAAATTTGTCTAAAATTCGTGGAGAAGCCTGTTGCCAAAATTTAGTAATGGGCTTGGCTGCGGCTAATTTATCTAAAATCGTGTATAGTACGTAAAATGCTTTCTATATGATAAAATGTCGACGACCCATACACAATTTATTTGGCAAAAAGTTTTTCCTCAAGATCAAAACTGATGTCTAGAAGCCTGAAAACGATACCGAATATGAGAACATCAGTACATATTGTTGACTTTTTGCTGAAAGCATCGATCACTCGGGAAGATGTATTAGTAAAATTATAAATTTACCTACTATACCCAGAAGAATGCTACCGTGAGTTGTAAGAAGAAGTAATGAGAGAGAAGATTGAATGATGATTTTTTTTTTTATAAATTATAAACATAATTACAAGGTCTTCGAAATAATTTTTTTTTTTACCATTCCCAGAGTATTTTTTAATATTCTTTTTAACTGTAATACATATATATATAATACCATGAAAATCTACCGAGTTTTATTTATGTAAATTCTCACTGCACAAATAGATGGATTAATATATTATATAAAATTTTTTGCACTGATTTTTATTTAAATTAGTGATAATAGTAAGTTTTATTTCAAAATCTGATTTTTGTTGCACTGTCTTATTTAACTGCCCCAATTAGCCGTGCAAAATTGAGATCAAGTATATAAAATAGGTAGTCTGAATTGTTTTAGTAACATTTTCTTAAAGTATAAGATCTTAGTAATATTCTCTGTAAGTTATTTCGGCAATTGATTTTCGAGTTATTCGGTAATTAAGAAATGGGTCTCGGCCGCTCTGGAACGTTGGTAAAAAAACTTCAAATACATTTTTCTCCAAAAAATGTTTTTTTTTTAATGTTGACCACTGCTACTTGGTGTTTTTATTTGAAGCTTCTAGTTAATTTTGGGTTTTCACGACAGTCTAGAAAACATTAAAAACCACAAAAAAAAAAAGCTTTGTTCATGTACTATTTTATCTAATAATAGAATTATTATTTCTTTCCCCGGTTAAATTTAGATGAGTCTCCAAGTTAAAATTTTTCAATCATTTAATCTTACTTCTGCATCTGGTAAGCCTGGTAATTTTTTAATTACTTGTTGCTCTGCTGAACTTGAACTAAAGTAAAATCACTACCTGGGACTATATTTGGATACATGACACAATTCTTTAGATTAGTCCGTAACGATCGACCACCTCAATTGTTGCTTTCTTAAAGGGAGAGAGTATAATGTTATACTCAAGTAATTGGAAATTCTTAGTCGTTTTCATAAATGCACGTTGTCTCAGCAACTTTTTGAAGGCATTATTTATCTGTCATCCAAATCAGGTTTTTTTTTTATTTTTGTGTCCGCAATGGTAATACTCTTCGCTTTATTATGTGAGGAACGTCTTCATTAAGCCAACGAAAACTCCGCAATGTGTATAGGAGATTGACTCACAAACATACATACATATGCATATGTATATGTATGTCGGTCTGTTTATTTAACAGTGCACGCTGTCGATGGATGGTTTTGTATAAGATATTGCAGGCAAGCAATTATGTATGGAAAACAATCTCGGAAGCAACAAATAAGGGATGAAATGGGAGAGTGAAAAGCAGTATCTCTGCATATAGATGTACATACATATATTGGGACTTTTTTAATATGCATTTCACGCTGTCTTAACGCTGTCTTAACGCTGTGTTCAATATCAAAATATACATACGTATTAGCCTCTCATTGAATCCAACTACTTAAAACTATTTTACAACTAGTATGATGCGCCAGTAACTAATGCCATTCAAGCAATATCTGTTGATGACCTAATTTAGATTAGGAGGTCGATCCCAACAGGGATCTCCTTTGAACAGCTTGTGTCTGATGCCTTAAGAGTTGACAATTGTTAAATTTTGGATTTAAGAGATAACATATTATTATTAGTTTTTAGTTTAAAATGTAAAAAATTAAAGGCCTCAATTGTTCCTATTTATTCTTCTGTTTTAGTAAATCGAAACAATAAAAAATAAAAATAATTAAAAATTCATCATAATAAAAAATAATTGGTATACATATGTAAGTCTGATATTTTCAGACTGCTACTGATTTTATTCAGTAAATTTTAGCTGCAAACTAGTCCACTTTTGGACTGGTTTCATAATTCACTTTAGGTGCTCAAGAACACATTTTCTTACTTATGTATATTGGACATATAATGGGTTCGTTATATATTTGTTGGTTATTAAAGTAGTAACATCTCGCATAATAATTTCTTTGTATTATTCTGCTTCGCTTATTAATTTGTATATATTATTTTACTTTTACTCTGCAATTCTACATTCATATCTTACTCTACTAACTTCAAGGAAATAGTTCACTTTGTATTAATTTAGCAAGTATTTCTTTGTTGTTCGATAACGAAAAAACGTGTCACATATGAATTAGAGCTGAAGAGTATATAATAGTAATGTTCGCATTTTGCTACTACGATGTTAACAATGTATATTGGTAAAACATTGAAAAGGTCGGTTAATTCTTCCGTAGAATAGTTTCGAAAATTTTTCTGAAATTTGAAATTAAATCCATGTACACATATATTTTCAACATTATACAATTTTTAGCAATTTCAGCCAAAAACAGAATATTGTACTTTGTTGCTATGGTATATGATCTATCATTGTAAAATGAGAAGTACATACATACATATGTATTGTTCTCAACATGAACTGAGGCGTGCCATGGCGTGGCTGACAATTTGGGCATAGCGACGAACTCTCGCTGGTGATAAGATCTGTTGCCGCCAGGCAGAAGAAAAAGAATTGTGTGTAAAAGAGGAATTGTAAAATAGTTGGTTCGTGTTGTTCATTTACAAACTGATTGTATTACTCAGTGTTTTTATACTGGACAGTCGGATATGCTTATAAATAGTTAGGCGGACTCAGTTATTGCCTGAATAGGTTTGCATATGTGCATATGCATTTATGTATATACGCACACACTCCAATATGCTTGCTTGCCATGGATGGATGTGTGACTATACACATTTTCTTCCTTTTACGTGGTATGTTTCTGATTTAGTTTAATTGCTTAATTTTATATAGATGCTGCTGAGTAGACATAAGGGCTGTTCGATCTTATTTGCCCGAGTGGACTTCACATCCAAATTTGTGGCGAGCTTGATGTGTGGAATGCAATGCTCGCGACAGACTGCAAACGACATCTGTCAAATATTAAAATATACACGTTCTTATGGACGGACCTATTTTGACAGCTGCACGACTACACGACGGCAGGCCGACAGTAGTCGTTCTCGCTAACTTCAATTTAATCCAATATTTGCCAACGGCAGTAGGACGACAGTAGAATGGAAGATAGAGAGATGAGGTAGAGTGGTGATGCCACTAATATATAAAATGTAAAATTACTCAGAGCTCAAACAAACTTGACGTTATTTTACAAATGAAAGCATAAAATAGCTCTGTTACAATATTTATAATAACAATTGATAATTTAAAACAAATAAATTTACCTATTTACTAATTTTTTGCTTAAAAATTTCACTTTGAACAAAACATTAAAATTTCCTTGAAGTCCAAGGTATTAGTATGGCCACAACGAAATTGTGTACATGCAAAATGGACAACTGCGTTGTTTTGTGTACATGCCGGCCATTGTTGTGTTGCTGCCCTCTCACAAACGTTCATGTAGTAGGATTCACAACGCCATTTTCAGTTCACTGTCGTGCTGCTGCAGTCTGTCGCGAGCATTGTGTTCCGCACATCAGTGTGAAACGAAGCCAACAATTAAAATCAACCGGACTAGAATTATAAATGTGATAGCGTACACATACATACATATATTTATTCATATGTGGATGCTGTAAATATATAAAGATATGTGAATATGGGCACATTTGACGAGTTCATTCCTTTTTTGAGCAGGTATAATTTTTTTGTTAAACTGAGTCCTATAATTTACCGGATAGTAGCATACACAACCTATTTACCTGTATACATACATGTGTTTACGAATGTGTGTCAATGTCTATACAGGGGCTTACAGCTAGCTCGAGCAGATCTATCAAAAATTCTACTTTTTAAGAGTAAACGCACTTACTTACATATGCTTTTATGTTTGTAATGTTGAAAATTATGATTCAACTAGAGGACCCGTCCACGCTTTACTGTAGCTGACATATATTATATATAATACTACTACTACCATCTTTATGATTTCTATTAGTTAGATTATAACTATTAGTTAATGAGATATAGCATTTTTGTAAAGATATACATTTTTGTAAATTGTGTAATTTTACAAAAAAATGGATTATAAAACATTTCGTGTGTTAATAAAGCGTTGCTTTTTGGAGGAAAATACTGTTGAATTTATACTCTACACGAGGGAATCAACCGTTGCTCAGGTGGAAAGAAGTAAAATGAGCACCGAGGAGGTGCCCTAAAATCGCGAAAGCTATGTTCAAAGTGGGGCATCCCAAGTTAATAATATAACAAAAACAACGAATTGCTGATTCTGAGAAGTGTTTGAGTGGCCTTTAATCCTAATAAAAGCAAATTTCGTGTCGGTGTGTGACAATAGCAAAAGGCTCCCTCATTTCATATTGCAGTCCAATCGACAGTCATTCTAGTGGACTGCACATGGTGAACCGGTTCTCAAGCGTGAAAGACGAAAAAGTCGGCTGGCATTCATCGACTGATTACAGAGCCAGTTATAATCCATTGTACTGCGTATTTGGTTGCAGTTCTTTTCCAAATATTTAGCAATTGTATTATTTTTAGGAAGGATTACTTTTAAATTATATGCATATACATACTTCATCGAATAAATATTCTTAGTTAGAGAGCTGCAATAATAAACGTGTTCGATCGCTGCTAAAACCAAAGTGTTATAGCGAAAACCACCGCTCGGCCGACCTGTACCGCAACGCTTCGTCTCGCAATTTTTAAATCTGTAATATCTTCGAAAATATTCATTATCTCATATAGCGTAGAGGGCCATACAGATTAGGGTGGGTCCATTCCGGACTTTCTTTGATTCGGGATTTCTAATAGTGCGGAAAAGTTGCCTAAGTACTTCCTGATTCCAATGCAACTTTTTGTTTTGAGATCTATTTGCATCTTCAGCCCCAACTCCGGCATTGAAACTTCGGAAATTCGCCTAAAATCGTGAAATTGTCTACCTATCGCCAGAAATACGCATCTCATGGCAAAATGTACAAAAGTTATTTGTTACGTAATTTGCTACCGAAATGGTACATGTGATCATGGTCGTAGGACGAACCGTTCTCGAGATACGAGCGAAAATGCGGCGCGCCACAGCGCAAGGTGAAAATTTCTGCAGCTCTCAGCTAACCTTTATTGGTCACCCAGAACCCACCGCGTGGAGGTGGCTGCTCTTCGGGTTCCTCCCAAGCCCAACCCAACCCACTAACCATATGTGAAGCTTGTTTTAGTCTGAATCTGTATCAAATTTATTGATAAAATCAGATTTTGTACTAAACTTTGGCATTTGTTGCCTAGATTTCAGTGTAGAGCGTATAAAACGATCACGAGATTGGGGGCCAATAACTTTAGAAKATGYBTCTRTCRCCAGTTTGACGGTTCTCTCGACTGCCACGGTGTGAGAGGGGAATTCACTAAATTTCCATGCCTCTGCAGTGTCACCCGACAGCCCTTTTATGAGTTCTTCGTTAGAAACTGAACAAAGAACGTTATATCGTAATAACTATTAGAATGTTTTCTGGAAGAGCAAAGAAAGCATTCTGTTGAATGGATGAATCGACAATCTTGCTCAGTTTAGCAGGTAAGTATCTCGACCTTTGAATTGCRGCATAGAGATGGCGCGAGCCATCTTTGATTGAACTGTTGAATCTTAATGAGAACCACAAAGGTGAGTAAACTGTAAGTATGTACGTGACCAAAATCTTTATTTCCTTTGCTGGTTTGTCAGTAGAAATGTATAACCTCAGAATTCTATTTGCACAGATGAGCCAGTGAGATATTTTACGTTACCTGGATGCATCGACGCTAAATCTGATTAACACTGACCGGAAATAACAGCTTCTGATATTTTATAGAGATAAGCATGGTCTGTGCTAAGTTGGGTCGGATTAATAACCTCAGAAGGTAATTGGCAGGATGCAAAACTTTCAAACTTGACAACAGGCAACTTCTCCCAATCAGGGAGCAGTTTACCTATGTCGCCAGAGAATGTATTTGGACTCTTTGAGACACCATCTATGTGTTCGAAAAGAGTACGAAATGGAAGTTCGTTGAAATGTAGAAGACAAACAACCCACTGTAATGGCCTACCTATTCTTTCTTCTAGTTTCCGAATGATTCCACCTTTCCAACCTGTGTTCGCGTTGGTGCCATCAGCACCGACAACTTCTAGATGTTCCACATCAACTGAATTGTCTTGTAAATGTTGCCATATAGCTTGCGTCTCATCCTTAGCTGACCCGGAAGGAGAGGTGACGTGGCCAAAGTAATGACAACCAGGTTCCGCTATAAGAGAAATATATTCCTCTTTGACAGTGTCGCGGTAGTACTTTTCATCTTCGCTGACTTGTGTTTTGGAGCTCAACTACAACACTTTTTTTTTGCCCGACAAATCTTGCATTTGTCAGTGACAAAGCTAGCCTGATCCTCTGTTATCAAACCTGCTTTTTTGGCATCCAGAAAAGCAAATGAAACAATCAAGGCCGCTGCCTTAAAGCAGTGTATTCTAATACTAGTGTGTATTGTTTAATTTTAGAGGATAGAAGAGAAAATTCATTATCAGCATCGTTTTTGGAAGAATCCTTGTGCGACGCACCTACATTGTTGTCGTCTGTATGAGAGTCTGGCTGATCTGAATGGTCACGTGTTCTAGCTGATACTTTTCTGGTAAGCGTTGATGTTGAATGACGTTTTCAAAGATTTATTTACGTTAATTCTTCTTTGTAATCTTTTTTGTTTCAGGTAGATCAACACTTCCGACCAATTCTTCTGGTTATCTGGTCCAAGAGAAATGGTTGTTCATTGCTAGGAACTTTCCTTTCTTTTGGACAATTGCAAGAAGAAAAATAAATGCATTTAAATGCAGCGATGTCAAATAATTTTCCGGCAGAAGAGACAARGTCGTCTCTTTTAGAGCTCAAATCTATTGGGTTCCTTAAAAACRTTTGTTTAAGAGTCAGAAATTTCTTATGGTATGTGGTGAGCATTTGTACAACTCTGGTGTGTGAAACTATCGGAATAGATGACTTTTTGAAAGTATTTTCAACCTTTTTTGCAACTATTTTTGTAACGTCTTTACTGCTAGATTCATAGTTGTCCCCTCGGAGTCGCCCTAACGACATATTTTAAACTGATAACACAAAAGAACAACCTGGTAAGTAGGTAACTGGGACTCAGAGAGATTGTACGGATATATGCCAAACACAGGACATTTCTGTCTAAATTGAGAGAATATAAGTGATAGCACTCGGCGAAATCAACGACAAGAGTGAAGGAACTCGATAAAAAAATATTTATGTGGAGACCAGTCCGAACATGTCCTTTGGCGTAGGTGAATGAATGTGAGTGATAGCACTCGGCGAAATCAACGTCAAGAAGTGTGGCGGCAAGCCGATTTTCACCTTGCGCTGTGGCGCGCCGCAGTTTCGCTCGTATCTCGGGAACGGTTCGTCCTACGGCTATAGCACATACCATTTCGGTAGCCAATTACGTGACAAATAACTTTTGTTTTATACATTTTGCCATTAGATGCGTATTTCAGGCGCTAGGTAGACAATTTCAATGCCGGAGTTGGGGTTGAAGATGCAATCCGATCTCAAAACAAAAAGTTGCATTGGAATTAGGAAGTACTAAGGCAACTTTTCCGCACTATTAGGAATCCCGAATCGAAAAAAGTCCCGAATCGACCCACCCTATTACAGATCTATAATAAATCAACAATGTACTCAAGGTATTTTATTGAATAAGTATTAATGCTGTATTGGTTAAAATCGCTTCGAAAATTAGCCATTTTTTGTCGTAAAAAGTAAATAACAAACAATTTTATTGTGGGATATCCAAAAGAGATACATATACAATCAAGGAGTTTCTGTAAACCTTTTCAACACAGAGCCAAAAACTTAACCTATAATCAATAAGATTGACTTCTAAAAAAGCTTTACGGGAAAGGAGAGCTAGGGGGGAAAAAATTTAAAAAAATTTTACTAGAAAGTCTTCTTAACTTTAGCTTAAATTTCTTCTAAAATCTCTTGAAAAGGAAACCGGCTGAAAATAAAAAGATAACTTCTTATTGATTAATTTGGTTTTGTAATTTTGTCAAAAAATTCAATTGTAAGAAGAAATCTACTTGTTTTTATGAGAAAACTATTAAAGAGCAAATCAATAGGGACATCGACTTATTTTTACTAGAACCTTATTAAATTGACTAAAAAGAAAAACCTTTTATTTTTAAAAGAGTTGTTATTAATTTAAAATTTGCTATTAACGTCTCAAAATGCGTACATACATACATATTAATGTGATATTCTTTTTATCCCGTTGCTTTTTTGTGAAGTTGCATATATCATGTAAATGGCACGTGCCACATTTCAGTTGCTCTTGGGTTGTATTACTTGCTAGTTGTGTTGTAAAAATTATTTTATTATATTCAAAAAGTGCGATATTTATGGTGAACCAAGCCAAGGCAACAATGAATTCTTGGAAGTAATAAAGTCTTGAGCTTGCTAAACGAAATAATTGATACCCTGATTGAACGGGGCGTTAATTCCATTCTTATTCTTGAGAAAATGAAAATTGACGACGTTGACGCTTTTTTCGATAGATGTGAAACACAATATTTCGGAGAACGCATAAAATTTAAAGCCGGTTTTACGGAGTGGCGAACAAAAAAGGTAAGATGATTCTTTTATTTTTAAATTATCAATTTAGTTTATAGAGCGGTATGCCCAACACAAGTTTTTAAGGGTATTCCATTTATTTGTGACCAGGGAACACAAACTGCCATCACCGAAGTCTTAGATTGGCTGAATGAAATATACAATGATTTGTCTTCCGTAAAATCGGGAGAATGTATGTAGTATGGTACCTTGTTCGCCTCAAAAGAAGAATTTCTATCTACGCGAGCTTTTAAAAAAGTCAGTAAAGGGATAACTTGCTTTAAGTTATCAAGAAAAGCATGGCTACTTTGTAAATGAATGTTAGAAACATCAACAAGAAGAAGAGTATTAGAAACATCAACAAGAAGAGGAGTAGTCAGCAATCGTCGACCGACGCTGTGACACGTACACCACGAAATAACATAATATTTTCCGTTTCTTAAAAATCAATTTCTAGAATAACATGAAATATGTATTTATTTTAATTTAACAAACACACACACAAATAAACATTGTTATTGAATGTACTTACTATTGAAACATCCTGACAAGCGCGTTCTTTTATTTAATGTGCAGCACGATACGACAAGTTAAGAGCAAGTATTTCATTAAGAACTTGGACAGTAGAAACCAAAAAAATGTAACACATTGCATCGTTGACAACTATATTGGTTTAGGACGCAAAATGCAATACTCAGATATGAGAGAATGGGCGAATGAAATTTTTGAGGTATTTCCGAAAGAAAAGAAGGAAGGAGAATTGCACGAAGGAAGAATTGCACGAATTCGATTACTATTACTAAAAACAATTTTTTGTTACTCTTATATATTAGCAATTTTACTTTTTGGAAATAAAAATGCGAGTGGTAAATTGTTCTCGCGTTGGGCTAATGTCATAAAGTTGGAAAACAAAGCCAATTCTGTTACCCAGGAAGCTCATGAATATGTTTTTGAAGTTATGCAATACTTTTTACTCCTACTTTATAAAATAATTTGTTGCTTTAACAATATTTAATTTAACTTCTTGCACTGCAGATAACGTTTGGGAAAAAAAGTGTTGGTTGGCACATAACTGTACAGCTTGGGAAAAAGTTAAAAATTTTGGGTAGATACATGCACATTTAGAAATAAATGTAAAGGATCTCTATCGGATTTGCTAGCAGACTGGCCGCGTTACAATGATTTTAACGGTTACGAATTGGTAAGAAAAAAGCACAAATTATTTATTTTCAAATTAAACATTATTCCATTATACCGTTAATTTTCTATTAGAGTTATAAGTTTTTCAATTATTTATATTATAAAAATTACAAGGAAATATGTAAAGTCAATTTTAATTATATTATTTAAACTAGCTATATTTGTGATAATGCTGAATTAATAAATAAAAAACAGTTAAAAAAAAAACTCGTGTTATATTTATTTTCAGAAAGTACTAATTTCAATTTAGGGGAAAATAATATCAAATTGTGAATGTGTACAATACTTAGTACATTATTTTAATAAATCTTGTAGAGTTCAGCCTACGTTTGCAATGTAAGTGGAAGAAATTTAATTACTTACGACATCACATTAGAAAACTCAAAAATAATGGTATTTCTCCACTACTTATTGGATGTAATTACACATACATATAAACCTTTATCTTCAATCACTCTATGTATCTATTAAAAAAAAAAAAACCGTATCAAAATCCGTTGCGTATATTGATTATTTCGTGCACTTTCAAGTGTTTTTTGTTGAATTTTTTTTTCTGATTTAAAACGAAAAATTAGAAAAAGCAAAATGCAATAGCTTATATCGACCAAATTCTTTGTAACGATCACACACAAATAAGTAGTTCAGCAAAATGTTACGATGGGCAACAATAGAGCGCCAGAAATCACCCAAAAATTGGGCAACATTATGTCCAAAATGCCCAATGTCATAATAATCTGTGACCGTAATTTTTATCAATTCGTTATTAATAAATACTTGAAAAATACCGTAAAAATACGAAATAAATAATACATTTGAACTTTCAAGAAGTATAATGCGCTTTATGGGATTTTAAAGGTTTTTATTGGTAAATACATACATATGTGTATATATATGTAATATATAAATCAACCGCAATGCCTGGCGATGCATCGGTAAGACAACAGTCTTGTTCAATCAGTATAATTCATATATCTACATACATATGTACATATGTAAAGAATATATTGTAATACCCTCACTGCAGTTGTGTGATGATATTGAACACTTGCTTATGATTTGAAAAATTATTCTATTTTTTGTTCTTCCCCTGGTTCTAAGCTATCTTAACGGGAGATCGGCTCAGCCGTTCTTGAGCTATAAATATGTACATATGTATGCGTCCGTACGTATCGTCTACAGGGCTAAATGAACATCTTTGCAAATTTTAACGTATCTTCATAAAATGAACTATTATAATAATAGCGGTGTTTTATGGGATTAGGTATAATCAGATCTTACATAAAGATATTTGTTTTTGCATTTCCTTAAAGTAAAACATCTTTGAATTATTCTCTAAAAATTTGTAGTAAAGTCAACAAATACTTTTCGAGTTGTTCGATAATTAACCAATAGTGCTCTATCACTGCGGAACGTTCGAGTAAAACTTCAAATGCGTTTTTTACAAAACTATGTTTTTTGAACTGGTGACCACTGTAGTCCGAAGCTCGCTTGATATATTTCAATGAAATTTATGCAGATTTTGAAGATAGATGAAAAAACGGGAGTCTGGTTGAAGGTTCCTATGTTTTAATTTCAATTTTCTATAAACAATACTCTGTTGGTTTTTTCCCGAAAATCTGTAGTATAACCAATGGCCTGAGATACATTTGCATTAGGGTGTTTTTTTAACTATATTTTTTTTTTCAATCTCGTCACGAAATATCCTAATATACATACAATATATTTTTTGTTTGTCAATGTTGCTTTACTTTTTTTTGATATCTTTCAAGGGCAAGTGAAAATTACGAGATGTGACAACTTACTTCCACTTATATCTGAACAATTATTTTTTATTGAATATACCTCAAATAAATCATGCAAAACTTCAGTTAACGATTGTTTGTTTACTTAATAAGAAAATAAACCAGTCGTCAGAAGCATCTTTAAAGGTGCATATATAAATCTGTTCATACAAACTCATATGTATATGGTATATACTATAATGTACACATTGTTAGGGCACACATCTTCATTATTATCATTCAAGGAAACTATTACTCGACTCCAAAATGTCTTAAAACAGAAGAGAGTTCTTATGTTCGCTTTATGTTTCGTCCGTACCATTTTTAATTTTTTATTACTAAATTTCATACTGTCGCAGCATGCTTCACAAGAGTAAACTACTTTTCTTCACATAATAATCCGCTGTAACCCTATAAAATATAGTAAAATTTGCTCCGATTTACAATGAACATCTCTGGGTACATACTATGTATATCTCAGGATATTTATATCTAAATACACCTATTACACTTAAAAAATTCATTTAGAAACGCTCGTAAAGATAAATTATACATATTTTTATTAGAGAAAATTTTCTGGATTTCCCTAAATTTTCTAATTGATCCCTTAATATCATTCAAATGACCTCCACGACTATTTTTGCAGGAACTAATTCGATGAACTGAAGAGAGTCTGGTTTATTCCTAATAGCCAATGACTTCAAATAACGGCAAAAGAAGTAGTCCTAACACCATTGTACTATTTTGATATAATCGAAAATTCAAAATTTTCTTGCAATAATCCGGTTGTGCAAGTGATGTGTGGCACGTAGACCCGTCTTGTTTGAACCAGATGTTGTCAATATCAGCATCTTCCAATAAAAGTTCGTTGTCATCGATCTATACCGCTCTGATGATTTTTCCAGACCACAAACCACACCAACCTGCAATTCAGGTGAACATAATGATTATTCATGAGTAACTTTTCAATACTTCGAGCGGTTCTTTATCTTATTGGCACTTGAACCTTATGTTAAGAAAATGTACGCTCGAAGTTTTAAACAATTCGACGAAAGCAAGCAAACGTTTTGATAATAAAATTGAATAATATGTAAACGTTCTTCTTGCGTATATCTCTTCATTATGTAATTGTGTAATTGTACAAATCACTGAATACAACAAAAAAATATAAATCATGACATATTGAAATGGCCGAAACGGCACTTAGAAAATAATATCATCCCTTTTGGAATACCCGGTATATCAATCCATTATATATAATCTGTAACGGCATTTACTATTGGGTTTCGCTCGAACATAGCCCAACTTCAGCTTTGTTTTGTTATTGTAGTGGTTACCTAAGGCAAGACGAGAATTAAATGATCAAGACTGCATGTAGTGCTCTTCATATTTCAGTGCGTTAGAACAGGAAATACAATAGCGGCTGAGAACTTGTGAGATGGCAATGGCAATGGACGAAACAGCGTTAACGAAAGCGACGCTAAAAACAAAAATGCCAACAACAACATCCAGTTTACTGTCTCAATTAAGATGATGACTTATTTTATAAACTATGGGGCCTGTACTGAATAAGTCGTCTTCTTTCTTTTTTCCCCATTTTCCTGTTTTATTTCAGTGCCACTTGTGTTGATGCTTCTCGATTGCGGTTTTGCAAGATTGTTCCATACAATCGCTTTTGTTTTTTTTGCGAACATGGTCATTCATACTTAAATAACAACATACATGTTATCTATTTACGGTAAACATAAAAAAATGCACATTTGTATGTTTATAATATGAATATGTTCTTCATATGCCACTCCACTTTCTGGAATATTGTTCATATTTAGGCTTGTGTGGGTACCAATGTAATGCACTATTGAAATTCTTAGGCACTCAGAGTTCTACGAAGCGTCCAACAATTCGCTTTTCTCTAGAATGTATTGGGTATAGCGTAATTAATAGTTTCCAACTTTTCTGTAAGTGTTTTAAGCATTGGGCAGGGGTAAGATTTTTAAGTTAAAAAAAAGCCTGTTTTTGTTAATTTATTTCTTATAAATAGATTGAGTAATTTTATTAGGACCTTTTGTACACTATTTAGCATACTCTTGGCAATATATTATACTTTTTTCTTGCAGAAATAATGAAGCATAAGCCGGTAACAGATATTTTCCCAGAAACACTTGGAAAAAAAAACGCCTTTGCCGTGTTTGCCATAACTCAGCTGGAAATTATGCGAAAATAAAAAAACCAAGAAAAATTAGTCAAATTATAATCAATCCTTCCCCCCCATCGTTCTCCGATAATTTTTTTTTATTGTTTTGAGTAAAACGCGTCCAAAATTAATAAACTGAAAAAATGGCCCAATATTGTCAAAAGTATAGGACTCAATAATGTAAAAAAGGCTTTTTTTTTTTACATTTCATCGTAATACGAGTTTGAAAATGCAACGGAAATAGGAAATTATATCCTTAATTTGGACCTAAACACAGAACGGTCTGCACGATTTCAGCCCAATTAAATGAACCAGTATAATGCTATCGTGAGCTACATACGTGATGAAGTGGAGGCAAAGAAGACACAGCGATTAATGAGTTTGAAATTTATCATTATTATTTAAACATACTCCAAATATTTTTTGCTTATTACTTTTAACAGTAATCCACATATATGTACATACGTAAATATTTGGATAGATTTACATGTATGTATGTACGTCTAATAGTGAGTTTTATATGATAATCTGATTTCTTCGCACTTTCATTCACGATTAATTTACTATCTCACTTAACTGAGCAAAAAGGAAATCAGTTGTACAAACAGACACGCGAACATGACTTAATGAACTGAGTTCATTATTCTGATCAATTATGAATACATATATATTATATTATACGGTCTTCGATGTTTCATTCTGCGTGTTATGAACTTCGTTGCATAATAAAGTACCTTGTTCATTGGTATACTAAATTTTACAAACATTTTTGACAATTTATACTTCTAACATGTGTTCAGCAATATACCTGATAACGATGGTGCATAAAATCAAAAATTTATAAAATCGGCTCAGATCTTCCTCTCGTACCTTAAAAACCCATTGACTTTTTACTTTATACTTATGTACATATTACTGTGATCAAATTGAAAGGTCAATTTTTAATTTATACTTCGGGTGTTTTCGAATTGGTAAATTTTTTTTCCGTAAGTTGGTAGTATTATTAGTAACATCTATGCTAGATTTCACGTCAAAATATTGGTTAGTATTTGAGATACGCGTCGTTTTGTGAGGCTCTAAAAGTGAATTCTTCGATTTTTACTACATATGTCTGAATTTATTGAACAAAGAAGTGCGATAATGCAATATCTCATACTCAATTGGTTATTCGTGATCATTTCGTCACATTTTGAACTAATATCGTGCCGCAACTACCGCATTCATCTGATTTACCTTCGTGTAACTTCTGGCAAATTCATATGACCACTCCGAGGACACCGTTTTGACTTCATTGAGGATATAAAAGCTGAATTGAAGAAGGCCATCGCGACGGAGGAATTTTCCAAGAGCTATGATGACTGGAAAATTCATTGGCATTAGTGTATTGCAGCGGGAGTCGATTACTTTGAAGGAAATGAAATGGACAAAATTCACCTTTCAATTTGATCACAGTATATGTACCATATAGTATAATTTGGCTCAAAATTTATTATATCGTATGCATTCGCAGGCAAATTCGGCAATGGGCTAACAAGGGCTCAATTTAATTTTATTTAAATATCATATAAAATAATTTACAAAACTTATTTTATAATTTACAAAATTATTTTATTTA
>NW_017537210.1:46634-50137 GCF_001853355.1 Bactrocera latifrons | reverse complement strand
TATTCTTCAACGTTTAAATATATTTATAAATTATTTTAGGTTTCGGAATACTTTATATTAAATACTAAAGACTGTGCAAATGATGCTGTATAGAATTTTCAATCATATTCCATTTTGATTTCAGTTTGTGCAAACAGATAGTACTGCGGTCGAATTCAGCAATCCTATATACATACATACATATGTATTTAAAATCTCGATTCCTTCTTGTGTTATAAAAAATCATGTGTTTGTTAATATTATTAGTGTTTTTGGAGATATAGTGCGGAATTTAAGTAAGTATTTTATTAGTAATTTTATTTCATATGTTCACGTGCGCCCTGATGGTACATAGAATTGTGTTTGATTTTCAAATGTTTTACATTCGATCCCACAGACCACGCTATTATCGCTACCAAATCTTCATTCAAATTCTAGTTTGTCGCAATAGATGGTATGAAATATTACATTAGGGTCTGATTTGTGTTTTATCTAATGCATTGCCAATTGCTTCATGTTGTTGTTATTTTAACAGTTATCTAATCCCCGTTAGGTTGGTAAGGGTCATTTGCGTTATCGTCGAAGTCATCTAACGGGAGCCACAAGAAACGTGCTGTTTCAACGGGGTCGGACCAAAGGGAGAGGGTCTTAGATGAGTGGGGTTCATTCATTCATGCAAAGAGGTGGTCAGTATCATGCAGAGACTCGTTGCATGCAGGACATGCATTGTTTATGTCAGGGCTTATTCTGAATAAGTAGGAGTTTAACCTGCCACAATATCCAGAACGAAGTTACGCTAGGGTCACTCGCGTTTCTCGCGGCAACTGGAGCTGCTCGTCTGCGATAGGTGGCAGTTTGACTCCAAGAGCGAGAAGGGAGTCGGTGAATGGTGTTGATGGCTCCACTGTGAATGGCGGTCAGTACCTGTCGAAAGTCAGTTGCGTCCGAAGTTCGGTCGGCGTACTGTACGACCGTACAACAACAACAACCTGCCGTTACAACAACAACAAGGTCGTCGACGTAGTCAAGGAAAGACCTTTTGATGCTCCTAGCAGGCGGTTCCGCTCCAAGCAGATGGCTGCATGGGTGATTTCTATAAGCAGGAACTGCATGGAGAGGAGTTCATTGTTTTCCTTTACTGCTTTACAATTGCTTCATCAGGCATTGCAGCCACTTTGCTTGATGTTGAACGAGCTCCGTATTAAGCATTCGTACAAATTCCGAGCAATGTGTAATATATGTTATGGAAGCATTCAGGTATGGATGGCTAAAGTATTGAAATAATGCAAAATTGCTATCTGAGATGAATGTACACTAGGGGTGTCCTTATGTGTAAGGGGAAATTTCAAAACGTTTATATTACAGTTTCCCGGCCAGAATTTGGTTCCTTCATGTATTTAAAGTAAACAGTTAAAATTTGGGGTCAATACGATAACATGTAGTAGGCCCGGAAGCCACCTGAAAAATATAATAGTCAGTATGGACAAATATTGTACATTTTTATTTTTTTTCATACATATTACAAATTTAAATTTATATTTTACATTAAATCAATTTTTTTGTATGATTTGTATTTTTTGCGATACGATTCAACAATTTGGAGTACCAACTSCTTTTCCTCTTTATCATTCGTTAAAATTTTGTTGTCGTCTTGCAAAAATTTTATTCCTCTTTCAGAGGGATCAATAACAACTTGTAAGTTGCGGCAAAAAGTCCAATTATTTTCGAAATCTGAATTATTTTCCCATTGGGATGGATCCACGCCCAAAAAGGCTGAACCAAATTCATTGAAAAAAAAATTTGTCTTTTCTGAAACAAAATCGCTAAGTTGGTAAGTTCGAAAATCTGTCAATTTTAAGTGGCTTCGGCTATTTTTTAAATGAACAACTGGTTACTTGCTTTTTAATTGTTTTATCATTTTACGTTTTTCTGCGTGGGTAACTGATACGTCAAAAAATTATAACGCTACTGTTTCTTCGGCGATGTACCATAAGTGGTTAGACATTTTTTTAATAATAGCTTCTGAAATTGTTGAATCTGTATCTGTATAATTTGGAGCGTCTTTAATAAAGAAAAGATCTTGATTAGGTGCTGAATTCGCATTTGTATTTCGGAACCAACTTTTGATGTACATTTTAACAATGAAAATACAAATATCGCGGATGCCACTCAATTCCCTGGTTGTAAGTTTAAATGGATCACGTAATAAATATATTTTGAGACAATAGATTGCTTTTGCCATCCACCGTGCGTTGCTGGTTGCACCTGGAGCACATAAATTAAAGCAATCTGCACCAAGGAAAGTTAAAGCAAGTTGTAGCATTTCTTTGTAGTCATCGCGGCTATGCGATTTTTTTAATTGGCCCTGCAAGAAGCTTACAAGAGCGTCCCGTTCCACTTGGCTTATTTTTGATGCCACAAATTTATCATCAACACTAGTTTTAAAMAAGGKTTTCYTAAGGTTTGGCCAGGCCTTCACAAATCGTTCAAACAAGAGTATTTCTGGAGCTGAGTTTGACATCATCTTTGATTCAAAAACGTTGCGCAAAATAATTTCGTACATATGATGACGGCATGGTAGGTGCGTGAGATTGCGTTGCAGTTTTTTTTTCCAAAAGGACTGCGGCTCCATTTTTAACACCAGTATTGACAGCAGTTGTATCATAAGATATGCCTTTAACAAGTTCAACAATGTTCCAATCGACTAATCTCTGATAAACAGTTTCAGAAATATTTGCACCAGTCGACGACTGTATCTTTGGTGCTCCAAGAAATTCCGATGTTTTATCGTAGCTAATTAAAACAGCAATTCTTTCCACTTTACTACGACCTTTTATATCTGTCATGAACTTCCCAACAAAATGAGCAACTAGTGCTCCATTTGCATTGGCCTTGTTAAGTGTTTGAATAAATTAACATTAATAAAAGTGCATTGTCAACTATAGGGAACTCACCTTTTCTTTAAATTCAGTAGAAATATCTTTGAATTCTGCAGACCGATTTTGTTGACGCATACGACGACTTGTTGATCGATTAATAACAAGTTCTTCCACACAATGACCCAAAGCTTCAGCAGCGGCTACTAAAATATGTACGGCCATACCATCTGACACTTTGGCATTGTTTAATGCTGCTAACAATCGTGGTGTTATGATACTTTTAGTGCCTCGTCGCTTTTTACACTCAGTTTGCAAACAATTTTTTTCCAACGGAAATACTACATTTTCATTTCCAGCTTCCACAAGTACTATATCATTTTCATTGCTTTCCTCGATTATATTAACTTTCAGAATTTTGTTCTTCATACCGCCTTTTTCGTAATGCTGCTGTCTCCTGTGTTTCTTGTGCACGCACTTCACGATCGTACAAAACCTTATCAACACCCATCATGCAACCCGGCCGTCCTTTTTGACGTTGCATTTCAAGAAATTTCTTATCTTCTACTAACTTCATTTTTTCAAGCACATTAGCAGTGGCCATGTCAAATAAATCATCCAAACTTCCAACAAACATATCAACGACTT
>NW_017537210.1:23559-46434 GCF_001853355.1 Bactrocera latifrons | reverse complement strand
CAAAATATTTGTGCTGCTTTGATAGCAAGTTTTGCGCTTTCCTTTGCTGAAAGATCTACAAATCTCATATTGTAAAACAAAACTTCTAAAACCTGCCGATTAGATCGAAGTTTTGCACCTGTAATTTGATGCATTGTGTATCCAATCAAACTAACTTTTCTTAAATTGGCAACTGACATTCGTGCTGCTAAACTAGACATATTAGTTTATTTTATATACTTCACTTTTTACACTTTAAACACAACCGCCCACAGAAATTCAAACAATTTTAAAGTATTTATTAAACCAAATAAAATAAGTGTTATTTCTTGCTTGTGAACGCTTACAATTATATTTACTTATTAAAATCACAATATGCACTAGAACCACTTGCATGCTTTTGGAAATATTTCACAGTAGGAATGTCCCGTTATGAGCAGTTACTATTTTATTTTCTGAACGACTTACACAGTTCACTTTTTCTCAGGAAATTTGTTTGCCTACAAACAGCGCGCTCTAAATGTAGAAACAAACTTCGGTAAATTTGCAAAATATCAAGCTTGTGTTGCATGCCTTTTTTTTAAATACGCAAAATTATCACAATTATTTTAAATGTTATTACCGAATAAGAATATAAAAATGGAATAATTACTTTTGTATACATATATGTTTTGTTAAATATACTATAAAAACTACGTCTAATATAAGGCCAATGTATGAACATTGATATTTGCCCATACTGACCTATTGAATTTTTCAGCTAGCTTCCGGGTCCACTAAATGTTATCGCATTGACCCCAAACTTTTACCGTTTTATCTAAATACATAAAGGAGCCGATTTCTGGCCGGGAATATATAGAAACCCGATGCTTAAAAATAAGGACACCTCTAATGTACACACAAGCATTCACTTGAAAAATCTTGGTGGGTCTGACAAAGATATTAAGGGTAGTTCAAGTATTTTTGAACATGCTTGTTATAGAATATGCTGAGATGATACAAAATATGGTATGGGCCAAACATAGCAAGACTTTGTTCATACTTTTTTCATCAAAATATATATCGTCCCCCTCAAAGTAATCCGCCTTGGCCCCATACACTTGTGACAAAGTTTCTTCCAATCCTCAAACAGTTGCCAAAGTTAATTTACAAAATAGCCTCCAATGCGCGATTCACATCTAGTGCTTTCAATTAACTGAAAACGGTTTTCCCGGATTAGTCGTTTGAGTTTGTTGAATAGCCAAAAGTAATATGGAGCTCAATCAGGCGAATACGAGCAAAGAGTTGTCGGCTCATAATTCTGGCCCTTTTTTATGAATAGCTTCGCGCAAACGGCCCATAATACTCAGATAGTATTCCTTATTGAAAGTGGGAAGGAATTCGAGTACACCACACCTAGATAATCGAAACTGTCAACATAAACTAGCTTTTTGACCTGCTTTATCATGTTTTTTCTTCTCCCAGTAAAATCTCTGAGTGTTATCGTCGATTATCAAACGCCAATTTCTTTATTTTATTGACGTGCTGATCATCAGTTAATGTCGATGGCCGTCCTGGACGTAAGTCTTCGTCAACGCATTCTCGACCCATATTTTGTACCAATCAAAAACATAGGCTCGTGACAGATAGTTTTCATCGAAGGCCTTTTCTAACATTCCGAACGTTTCGGCACCATAAATTTGATTCCCTACACAAAATTAACTGGAACTTTTTGGTTGAATAATTTTATTCATCGTACAAAGCGACGAATGCACTTTATTGATTTCCGAAAGACAAGCGTTAACTAAACACTAATTATTATTTTGATGTGACATTTGGTACAGATGTCACTGACAGTCATGCTATCTTAGAAAAAGAAACCTATAAAGTCTTACTATTTTTTGCCCATAATAGTACATACATAAACAAATATGTAAAGTTGTGTACTTTTACATAGTATTTTACACATGTACATAAATAAATGAATAAATGTATGCATTGATAATATAGCGTTACAAAAATTAATTTCGGCAATATAATTCGATACACTTCAAAATAATAGCGGAATTCTGTAAACAGTTTCTAGTCACTATTTAAGACTTTTTGAGGTAAAATTTGTGACTAGTTACTATTTACAAAAAAGTCTCTAGTCTTTAGTCACAAAATATTGTCTCAAATTTGTGACGTGATAGTTAGCAGGTCACAAAACAAAAGGCCCTATTCTTGTGCCCTCACAAAAATCACCAACCTCACTATTGTGCGGTTTTCCGTGTGCTGAGGTGATTTCAAAAGCACAAATGCCCAAAATTAACGCACAACTTTGTGAGGTCTGAAAGCAAACCTCACAATGCAAAATCGGTTGTGTTTGTTTTGTTAATTTCAACATTTTTAAAGAAATTTGCAATTATTTTATTTAAATAGAATAGAAAAAGTATTATATTTCAAAGGCGTTATCTATTATTAATATGTATATGTAACTTACGGCCTGTCTACATTTTACTTCCTTCTGAGCATGAATAAAAAATAATATACATATTTATGTTTAAATAATTTGAACAATATTTTATTTGTAAACATGTATTTATGTATTATTTGCAGCTCCTCCCAAGTTGTTTTCATATTAAATCCAAAAAAAAAACTAAATTATTATATAATACAAGCACCAAATTTATAAATTTGCGAAATTACTTACTTTTCTTAGTTGTCCACTTCTTTATTTGGTCTTGTTTGTTTTTGTAAAACAGCTGGTGCTTTTCAACTCATATGGTGAGTGTTTTGTGTTTTTTCTCACAAAATAAATCCCACAAACTATTTGCGTTTATTTTCATTCAAGTATAAATACATCCCTAATTATGAAATACAAGAACTTATTAGCCATGTTCGTTTTCAATTGAGAGACTTTTGTGTGACAGTCACACTGCAAAATTGCAAAATCGTCTCAAGTCTCAAAAATTTTCTCTAATTTAAAATCTCAATTTTAGAGACTTGTGACTTTATCACAATACAGAATCGGACGGCGGTAACTCTAAACTCGTAAACTATCTAAGTAAGTTCAGATAGAGTAAAAATTGTAATATATATAAGAACAAGTAAAAAAATAACAAAATCAGAATGAAAAAAATCTGACTCAATGAAAGAACTTTAATTTCCTTACCAGCGGTGAGATCTTAAAGAAATGACCGTATTGAGTTTTTACACTTATTATATATGTATAGGGTTTTAAATAATGAGCTACAAAAGAAGAAATTATTAAAATTTATTACCGAAATTCAGAGTCTGTGGTCTCAAGTTTAAGAGCGCTACGTCGAATTGATGATCGTCATAATCCTCCTGTCAGATCAACAGCATAAATATTCCCGTGGCAGTGAGACAAAGAAGTAGCCGTAGTTTCGATAATATTTCTGGCGCTAGAGCATCGATTGAGGAAGATCAAATCAGTATCTCACCACAAGTTACACAGCGAATGTCAAAATCGATTTATTGAAAACCAAGTTTGATGAACGTGTTATCTCACGAAATGGCCCAGTCAACTGGCCTCCTCGGCCGTAAGATTTGACGCCATTAAAATATTTTCGGTGGGGAAACGTCAAGTCTTGAACTTTGTACGAATATCGAATATGAAATTGCAGCCGTATCGACCGATTTATGCTTGAAAACCATCGAAAATTGGGTTTAACGTCTGAACTAGACTTCTTCAAGCGTGCCCGTGGGGTCATGCAAAAAAAAAAATCTAGTTTCATACGTAAAGGCATCGAATGTACTTTCACAGAAATAAAGAATTTCATTGATATCTCAAACCGTTTTTATTTTATTTACTTCTTATACTCTTGCAACCAGTTGCTACCGAGTATTATAGTTTTGTTCACGAGTGTACGTATCATCTAAAACTAATCAAGACCGATTTAGGGTTACATACAAGTATATTTAAATGCTCAGGGTGACGAGAAAAGTTGAAATTCGATTGACTGCCTCTTTTTATTGAAACGTAAGAAAGTAATGGTTTTACATTTCATTGAAATTGCAACTAGTGATAAATGTAAACTAACAAGCCACTAAAGAATTTATGAAGTAAAACAATGAAAGCTGTAATAACACGCTTTTTTTCTTTTTTAAACGAAACTTAATAACTAAATATTATGATATTTGTTATTTTCTTAGGTTCTTAATAGATCATGAAACGTTGTTCTTTTCTGTCTCTCAGTTGTCAGGCTTCAGTGCTTACATGGTTTTGTAACCTTTTAGCCTATGAGAAGCTTAGTTAAACTGCTTAATTCTGTTTTATATTAAGAAAGTCGAGTGAAGTTTTAAAATATCGGAAGGATATTTAGTAAACAAGATTCTTTGTTTAGGAACAGGAGTACTTTTGAAAGCCGATTCGTAAATGTATGTACTTCATCGTCTAAAATATCTTTTAATCTGAAGTACTCCCAATTCGTAAGTTTATTAGAGAGATAAGGTGGTATGTCGATTTCTTTTAGGTGTCCGTTTAGTATTAGATATACTGGTGAATGTTCCGAATTTAAGTCCAACCCATTTTCCATGTTAATGAAGGTCTTAGATATTTGTCGAGTGATGAAATGTCAATCAGTTCAAGTAATTTTCTTGTGTCGAAAGGTTAAACAGTATGTCCGTCCGTGCAACTTTTTTGTACTAAGAAACCTGCATACCAAGTTTCACAAGATATCTAAATACGGACGGACAGACAGACAGTCAACCACATTTCATCTTTTCGTGTCATCCTGATCATATATAAACCTATATCTATCTCGATTAGTTTTAGGTGATACGTACAACCGTTAAGTGAACAAAACTTTAATGCTCTATACCAAATGATTGCAAAAGTTTAGAGTTTAGAGTGATCGCATCACATTTTTAAAAATTGTGCTCTTCAAATGCATAATTTTCACATTAAGTACTTAGTTTAACTTGCTCTTAAAGAAGTGAAATGAAAATATTCTCACTTGATTATAAGTCTTTTCTATTCCCCTCTTGCGCTAAGGTATTAAAGAAACTGTATTGAGTCATTAGAGCTTTAGTGTATTTAGTTAGCCGAGCTCTAATGCTGCTGTCTGATGACAGACAAATACATGCGAAATATGCGAAATGAAATAAAAGCATGTTGGAAAGAATCGGACCTGAATGGAAGTATCAGTATGCATTACTTTTAACAAGCGCTTTAAACTTCAATATGATCCATTAGATATTCCCCATGCGCTAAATCTGGGAAGGGATCTGTAAGAAGAGGATCCACTCACCACTTGTTCGTCGATTTCAAAGCTGCTTTTGAGTGCACGAAATGGAACTGGGTCAAACCAACGATGGCCATACGTTTTAAGAGAGGTAGGGGAACAAAAAAAATTTTCACATTATTAAAAATGAATATTAATTTTATTTTAATAGTATTTAAAAAAATTTACTGTGAAAAAATATTTATAATATAGCACGGATATTTTTCTTTGGGTTAACAAAATTTCATCGATTTATCTTCAGTAGTTTATGAAAAAATAATTTTACCAATTTTTCTAAATTTCAACCTTCAAAAACTATAACAAAAAAATGGATTTTGACGAAATATTTACATATATCACAGGGTATGCCTCTGGTTCCCTTCCTAATTACCTGCTAATTTTCCAAATCGGAGATTTTTATATATTTCATAGCTCACTTGGCGTGGTTTGACCCAACTGCCTTTATGCCATTATGTCTGAATTCTGTATTCCCGAAAAACTAATACGGCTGTGTAAACTGTGTAAACTGACGTTGAGCACTACCAAAAGTTCCGTCAGGATCAGAAAGACCTGTCCGAGCCGTTCGATACCAAACGAGGTTTTAAATAAGGCGACTCCATATGGTACGACTTCTTCAATCTGCTGCTGGAGAAAATAGGCCGTAAGGAGGGTTTGAAATGATTTCGCCCCATATTCGGGATGGTCATCTTACGTGAGTGGTGTAGCCTCTAAAACACTCCCTCCTTCTATCATGGATTTTTTCCCTAAACCGGGACCGCTTTTGCATTACTTTAGGGCAAGGTTTCCAATATGGAACCATTACAATTCAATTTCTACTCTTTTTGCATCAGGGATGCCTACGATTTTGTAGCCAGCATCAAACAATTTGGTTCATCTTCTATTGAGAGTCCGCATTCATTTTTCTCTTTTAGTGCGTAGAACATGTTCCACGTAACCGGCAATTATTTCCCAGTTTTCGCTGCTAGCTATCATTTTTTTATAAAATATTCTCCGTACTTAGTTCTCCGAGCTTATTTTCTACAGTTCTTCGTGCTTCTATCGGTGGTACTTGAAAATAGTATTGTTTGCATCGTCTAGTGGTTCGTCTTCGTAAATACATGCTGGGCTTTCTGTTTTTATAACGTTATACAGGTACTTTCGGAAATACCCGTGACCGGACAGCATCCGTGTTATGTAGTAATTTACCTCGCCGAGTTGTACCACATCTGTATTTCTTTCATCAGCTTGGCGATCCATCTTCCTTTGCTCTCCCGTGTCCACCGATCTTGCCAGAGTTCAAAAGTTTTTTTCACCTGTTGTCTTGTGGACATGTGTATTTCTATTCCGTCTTTCTTCCATAGTCAGAGTTGTCTTCTCTCCTTTGTGAGAAGGACTATTGGGATGACGTCGCTTATCACTAGCACTGCGGGTTCGGATACAGTGCGGTACGCCGAGGCGACTCTCAGGGCTGCTGTCCTCTGCATTTTATCAAGCACTTTCCGCCTATGTTCCCTTTAATGTATCGGGTCATATTTTGCTACCGTATAATAGCACTGACTGTGTTGTGTCCATAAGCAATTTCCTTCTACTTGCAATTGTGCCTCCGGTGTTTGCCATAAGTCTTGAAAGCGACATGGTTAAATTGGCTGACTTTTTTGCAACATGTTGGATTTGAGCGCAGTACGTAAATTTGTTGTCCATTCTTATTCGTAGGTATTTTAGGCTTTATGTCGTTTGAATAGTTTCTAAATGAACTTTCATGTTTACCTCTAGTGGGATGTGTTCTCAAGTGTGCAGTATCAATTTTGTTTTTTCTTCAGCTAGGCTGAGGACGTGTGAGTCCCACCATATATGTGTTCGTAGCATAATCGATGTCGTCTACATAGCCAACGAGGTTGCAATCGTCAGGCATTTCAACGTTTAAAATTCCGTCGTAGCTGGCGTTCCATAGATCTGGTACAAGTATTGATCAATGCGCTGCTCCAGAGGTTATTTCCTTACTTTGTGCGCTGTTACTCATGTCGTACAGTAGTTTCCTGTCTTTGAGATAGCTTCGTATCATTTTCATCAAGTAGAGGGGTGTTTTAAAGCAACTTTCTCGAACATATTTGCCCATTTTGCGCTATTGAATGCATTTCTTATGTCAATTGTTGCGAGGAGGACTATTAGCCTCGAGAAGTTGTTCTTTCGATGAGCTTCCTCCGTGCTGCGCACGACGTCTTACATAGCTCCGAAAGTGGACCTGCCTGGTCTGAGCCATATTGTCGCTCTGAGCATCGTTTATGGCGGCTATGATGCGGGGTTTCAACAGTCTTTCTAGTAGTTTTACTGCTGTATCTAGCATGTAAGGAGGCCGATATGCTGATGGTGCTCCTGGTTCTCCTTTGGTTTTTTTTTTTTGTTAGGGTCAGATGCTGCCTCTTCCATATTTCTGGGAAAATGTCCTCGTTCCGACATGCAATATACATGGATTGCAGTAAGTGCGGGCGTTGCGTAGCGATTTTCTCCAAGGTGGAAGGTGTTCTGGTGGGTTTCTTCCCAGGTTTTACGATGTACTTCATAGCTACGGCGTTTAATTCAGGGGCGGAGTGTTTACTCCGAGTGTTTTCATAACATCTTGTATCCGAGACCCCACGGTTTAGCGTCTTTCAGCTCAGTTTTTTCAGCTTTACATTCCTAATGCCCTTCTATTCCGTTTCTTCCTCTTATTTTAGCTCTTGCATATTTTCGTCTTTTGCGCAGACAAGTTTGTCTAATCAGATTTCGACAGTCCACCAGTAAACTTCTTTCTTTGGATGTCCGCTTATTATTTTGGGCATTGCTACTTTACATCCCTCAGCATAGCTGTGCTACTTGCCTGGTATTTTGGTGGGTTTTCATCTATGGCCGCAAGGGGCTTTTCTGAATTTTCCGGCCCCTTAAGTTTGTAGTCGGTGTGCCCCATTCCGTGGCCTTGGAGTTGAACTCTCCGGCTATGATTAAGTGACGGTTTCTTTGTTTTGCAGCATACTCGATAGCATCGAGCTTTGCTTGGAAGTCTGTGATAGGGTCGCTCGGTGTCAGGTAGCAACTGATTACCGTGATGCTTTCGTTTTCTATCCAGACAAATCCGTTTCCTCTTCCGCTGTGTTTTTTTTTTGAAACTTCTCCTTCCCGTTAGCCATATTGCCGCTGTTGTGGTGATGTCTTCCAGACATGGTCCATTTTGCGCTATTTTGTACTGCTCGCTAATGATTGCTACCTCAGTTCCGAGTTCCAGCATGAGCTGCGGCAGGAGGTAGTCAGCCATTTTGCTTCTGTGCTTGTTATACTGTAAGATCTTCATGTCCTTGTTTTTTCCCTATACGACTCACACGACCGAGACCCTGGGATCTGATCTGTTTGGGTATGCTTCTGTTCTACACAGAGGCAACAGCTCGGAGAGTTTTTGCAGTCTTTCAGCTTGTGCCCGGGTTTCCCACATCTTATACATAATCCTTGGTCTTTTCTGTCGGGGCCTTGCATTCCTATTGTAAATGACCGAAGTCGAAGCATCTGTACCATTTTTTAACTTCCTTCATAAGCTTCATTCTGCAGCTGATCCATCCTATTTTTACGTGGCCTACTTTTAGTACCCTGTTTGCGATATCGTCTGTTAACGTCACATATGCGAGTATTTGTTCGCGATTATTTGGAGCGCTGGTCCTCACTGTAATTTCTTCATCTGCTCGTGAGAGTATTTCGGAGGTCTGGTTTCGGTTTTTCTCCTTTCTTCAGTTCTAGGAGCAGAGCACATGATTTTGTTTTCGGTATTGCCTGTACTCTCACTTTGTCTTGGTCTGTCATGATGTGTTGCCGTATGTTTTGAAACACCTCCGCATAGCTGCGGCCTTCTGCCGGCTTGATTAGCACAGCTTCTAGCTGAACTCTGTCATCCTTGTGTCTTTGACTTTGCTCTTCGCTTTGATGTCATTTTGCCTGCTGTTTACTTTTTCTTTTTACTACGTGCCACACAGGGCTCTCGGTACATCGGTACTTATATTATTCTGTCTTCGCATTGCCAACTTCATCCTTTTCAGGGTAACACTGCACTTTGAAAGGGATTCATCCTCTTCTGCTCCAATATTCTGAATGAATTCCTGCCCTACATGGTTGTGTCCATTTCGTAGGCCTCGGTCGGTAGCCGGAGTCCTATTATTTGTTTTTCTGTTTGCTCCCGCTGATTCAGGCATAAGAAAGGTGGTTTCCTCCGCGGAAGCCTTTTGGATTACCCTCTAATTTCCCATCTGTGACGGCGAGCGCAAAATTTTGCTTTGTCTTCGGAAGCCATTCAATTCTTCGTCCATTCGTCCTTTTTGGTTTTGTACTGGCGTGTTGTTTTCTTTGTTCATGTTGCTGATATCATTGGCCTTAACACCCGCGCCGTTAATTCTGGTTTCTCTAGACTGGACTATAAATGGATTATAACATTAAAAGACTGTGGGATATGTTTGAAAGATAAAAAGTCCATGCAGTCTCTTATCACTAATTTACTTTTCTACCCCAAAGAAAAGTTAGAAATATTTACAATGCATTCTGGATAATTATCGACAGCAGGGAAACTGAGAGTTTGTGGAAATATTTATCCATCTACTTTAGAAAAAAAATTAATGCTTCCTTTTGTAATTCAAAACAACTTATTAATCTATAACAAACTTTGGAGTGCAGAACTTGGCAATTGCCTATGGTGGTAAATTGTCTTTGGTCGGCTCTGGTTACTGGGCGAAAATCTAATTATCAGTAAAACGATTTAACATTTGCCTAGGGCGGTAAATTGCGTCGGGTCGGCTCTGGTTATTGGACGAAAATGGCCGAATTCGGAGTACATACACGCCTACTTTTCTCATAACACAATTCTAAATTTGTTCTATTTATTTCACTTTAAAGTGCACAAATCTTTAAGAAATTAATATAACCGGATTATACTTTGCACGAATAGTGCATTTGAAGCTGGCAAATTACAACCAAAAATTGTCTAAATCTACCCAAAACTGTTCGAACTTTTAGGTACCGAATACATGGATCACAGTTTTTATGTTAATTTTTTACGGAAAACAGCGGTCAATGTGTGATTTGTATATTTGAATTTCAGAGCGAATCTTTTTTGGATTATAGTTTATCTTTGAGTCAAAATTGGTTTGAATTCGGTCAACACTCCCTTTTATAATAATTCAGTCACCCTGGTTATTGGCTCAACCAGGGTTATTTTTGTTAAGGCCGCCAACCAAAAAAGTACTACGCAAAAGTACTTCAGTCGCCACGATATAATATACATTTTATAATATTATCATATAGTTATACTTCTTTGTATATATATAATATTTAATATAAATCACATATTATACAGTGAAAAAGTGTTCAAAACTTAATTATAGCTTGAAAATGTTGGAAAGTATTTTTTAGTATAGTTATATAGATTGCATCCGGAAAAAATTACTTTTCGGTGCGGTTTATGGGCCGGCGTCGTAATTTGGCCATATTTCTTCTGTGTTGATCCAGACCTGTACGAATGGGAATCGCTACTAATAAATGATAACCGAATTTTTTTGGCCCGAATCGGATGATATGGACTTCTATGGAGGTCTAGACTTCTGCAAGCGTACCCGTGGGGGCCATGCAAAAGAAATCAAGTTCCGTACATATGGCATCGAATGTACTTTCACAAGAATAAAAACTTTCATTGATATGATTGTTTTATTAAAAAAAAAACTTTTTTAGCGCTTGTCGGAAAACCTAGTTGTTCTTCCATATGTATGTACACTCAGTCATAGGTTCTTTATAATAAGGTAGCGGTGAGAATTACTATTTTAAATACAGTGGTACCTCGATTCTTGCACATCTCGAAACTTGCAACAAAGAAATATTTTACATTATGTATTCAGTACTTGCTACATCCAAAAAAATTTACCTCGATACTGGCGCAAGACCTTCTTGATTTTGGTAACGGTGCGAATATATTTCTGGGAAGGCCCGTTTTTTTCGATAATGAATTGTTGTAACTCTTACGCATGTGTGTTTGAATCAGTTTTAACTGATGTTTTGTGTAGTGCAATTTCATAATGGCAAGAAAAAAATTGACGTTGCTAACAATAAAAGAGAAAGTTGACATTTTAAAGAAACTAAGAGCACGATATTCTGTCAATTCCTTAGGCAAAAAAATGCAAGTGCATAAAGAGCCACCTAAAAGAAGCTAGTGTCACATGCAGAATTTGGTTCTGGAAAGTTAAAAGCGTTTAAACCATCAGAACTTCCAAAACTGAAAAATCACTCATGAAATGGTTTGCAAAACAACGAGCAGAGAACTGACCTATCAATACTGAGTGATAGTCAAATTAATGCCTATTGGAAAATCATTGAATCTACGCTCTCTTAAAAATATTGCTAATTTGTCTGTTGTCTACAAAGGAAATAAAAAGGATTGGAAGACCTTGTCTTTATTTGAAGAATAGTTTCACAAAACAATGGTTCCAGAGGTGTGTAGATATTTTGCTTCAAAACATGTATCTTAGCAATTTAAAATTTCTTAAAATTGCAGGTAAAAGTGTTTCTTCGTGGCGAAAATTTTCCCCAAAAGGCTGTTGAAATAACAACAGAATGGAGTAATGAAGATGACATCCTTCTTTCAGAGTTGCGTTTACAGCCAGCTGAAGATACATCATAAATTCACACCATTTCATGTTTGCTTCAAGAAGTAGAGCCATAGCAGAAAATATCCAATTCTGAAATTGTGCAATGTTGAACCTACTTTTCGTCTTTCGTACAAAATGAAGTTCACTGTGCCGATGATGATAAATTACTCTACTGGAGATAAAGAAACAAATGACGTGATCCTCAATACGAAGAATGTTAAGTCGGCGGAGACAATATCACCATTCAATATTTGCCTCGAATAGGCGGAGCAAAACAACACTTCCTTAAACGATGTTATGACGCTTCAGAGGCTCGGTTTTCATTACGTGTAAGAATCGAGGTACTGCGAAATTTCTCATAGTTGGACACTAACCGTCGGAGTGTTTTCATCCGGCTAAGAGAGCTGTCCATATACATATGTGGAAAAAACGAGTGTTTAAAATGTATTCTTAGGGTGAGAAACTCAGAACCATATTCCTTTTGAATTAATAAATATGTCAGCCAGGAGTGAATGACAATTACCACATTTGTTTCCGTTGAGCCACCGCGATCCAGACGGCACCAGCGCAAAACAACTTAAAAAAACTGTCTCGAAAAGCGGAAACTGCAAATCGTGTAATTTTTTTTTTATTTTTATTAATTTTTTTCTGTTTTAGAAGAGATAATTGGAACGAAATATTACCAGAACAGTGTCCGGTTATGAGGAATCCCCGTAATGGGGAATTTCACAGTATTTCATTGCACACCATAAACCATACAAAACATATTAGGGGGATTCTCTTGCGCTTGCAAGATTACACGATGCAAAAAATCCTGTACCCAAATATACAAGGCCAAGACAGCACCCATTGCAGAATCTAGTGATATGGTGGCTGATTCTGTCAATTTATTGAGAATGACTATTGTTTGCATTCTTAACTACAAACTATAACAACTCTTTATGATTTAAGAAAAAATTATAAAATCTGTTTAAAACTTACCTTCCTCAACAATTTAACGGCGAAATATGCCTTTATGTAAAACGATAAATATAGGTTTTTGGTCTAACATATTTTACAGCCATTTCAAATAATTTTCTGTGTGTTTGCTGTTGTGCCGTTGCATCAGAGGAAAATTCTGCAATTCGTGCACTGTGCAAGGGTTTTGCAAGAGCGGATTCTCTTGCACTAATATGTATTCATAGAAATTCCAATTGAAAAAACTTATAAGATTCGAATTATTACCATCGTATAGGTGCTGAAAAATCCCAAAAGCTTGAGGCGTTTCAATATTTGAATAAAATAATTTGTTGCTGTTTATGAAAAATAGGGTAATTTCTAAAATAGTTTCGGCAAATATTTTTTTTTTCAAATATTTTACAAAAATAGGCTGTCAGAAAAATAATAAAACCAATTATCGATTTTGTAATCTTAAACCTAACATACATAGCTTCATCCTTAAGTCGTGATAATCGCTTAGGCCGAATATAAAACTCCATTATAGTTGGAGTAATCATTTTTTTTGATTTACAGAGTAGTGTTTTTTCATAAACCTTTTTGCTGTGATTGTTAAGCGTTACTGTTTCTCTCCGCTCAAGTTCTCTTTTCTACTCTTAGATGACTTAAAAAGAGTCGCAAACTTAACTAAAATTTGAGAAGTCGTAGTGGGAGGAGCTTACTGTAACTCTACTAGCAAAATGGTGAACATAGTAGATAGCCCCACCCATTATGTATGTATTATATAATGTTGCATTCGCGGTAATGTGTGCGTAGGTATGTGTAAATGTTATAGGGTTTAACAAATTTTCGCACTGTGTCTCATAATATGATGTGATCATTTAAAAAATAATTTGGCTGCAAAATAAAAAGTATTTTCTTTCTGTATGAGTGGTGCTCACAATAACCATAATGTAACTTAGTACACGTATTGCTTGACACTCTTAGGTATTGAAGATGAAGGAAGTAAGACTAATGCTACGCCTACAAAATCCTGTTATTGAAAAATTACAAAGTGCTATACTAGACCAAAAATCATGCTAAGGTACCCACAGGAAGGTAGATTAGTCACAAATATGGTCCGAATTCAACAATTTTTAGGCGAGAATTGAAATGCCATAAATTCAATATTTGACCAGGACGATCATGGTGAAGGGAGTAACGTCTACTAGGTGTTGTTGCTAGTTTAAATAATGTCTCATATCGATGGCAAGAGAGTTAGATTGACAAAGGCTTCATAAAGGTATTTCACTAGTCGAAAAGCTGGACATCCTAAATGAAAAGCATGTTTGCGAAAGATTTTCTAAGGACATATTTTCTTCTCGTTTTAGTTTAATAATTTAACAAAGGGCAATCGCTTCTGACCCAGGTCCCTTTCTAATGGTCTAGACTTCAGAGCCCATCCTAAATCTGGAGTTAATGAATGATGGGAAAAGAAGTGATTCGATATTTTTTTTGAAAAATTTGGGAAAATATTCTCGATTTAATTTCATTCTTTGCCCGAGCTTTACACAAATAGAGCTCGTAAGTCAACACGTCCTGAGTATGCATAACAACAAAAATGTCAAACTTTAGGCTGAAGATGTGAGTTGCTATACTTTATAATAAATAAGTGACGATGGGCAGATTTGAATTGTTTTATGAAATTATGAAATCAACTCCAAAAGCTCTATTAAGAAGATTTTAATATAAGTTATTTGCTTAGAAGGTCATGAAAAGTTTTTCAGTCTGCGCATGCTATTTACAGTCTCTTCCAGTTGTCAGGCTTCAACGTTTATGTGATTTTGTAAATTTGTAGTATGTGTCGATGCCGTTTCGTGAATGACTTCCCGAACCATTTTTATGTGAAGATCACGATGTAGATGTGAATTTCGTATGTACCACGAGGCATTTACAACTTTTCGCAGAACTTTATTTTGAAATCTTTGCACCGCTTCGATGTATAATGTAACGGTGCAGCGAATCCTCTAGTTGTATTCCGTACATCCAAATTGACTTTAACGTTTGCTTGTAGACTAGGATTTTATTTGAAGTTGTTAAGGGTTAATTCTTGCAGAGTAACGAGTTTATTTTGTTATATTTAGTTTTAGTTCTGAAACTTTTTTTGTATATGCTCCTTCCACCAAGATATATCGACACAACGTCGTTTTAAGCTGATCGACGCAAATGTATTTACCAAATTTAAGGGCAGTTTGTTTTGCTATATAGAAATGTAACAATTTTTTCGAAAATATTGAAATCATATTTTTTGATAGCGATTAAGATACAAAATTAATGTTATTCAGGTTTTTTTTTTGGAATTTTATTTGTAATAAAGTGATACAGAGTCGGCCAGGGATCGCAGTTTGTGTTTAAAACATTTAGGAGCTATAGAGATATGTGACAATTTTTTTCGAAAATTTCGTAATTTTTGATGGTTCTCCTTTTTCTTCTTTACTGCCGTAGAAAACGCTTACGCGGTTAAAGCCGAGTTAACAACAGCGCTCCAGTCGTTTCTTCTTTTCGCTATGTGGGGTCAATTGGAGATTCCAATCGAAATCAGGCCATTCTTCACCTGGTCTTTCCAACGAAATGGAGGTCTTTCTCTGCTTCCGTCGGCGGGTATTGCATCGTATACTTTCAGAAGTGGAATGTCAATGCCGTCGTATATCTTATACAGCTCATCGTTCCATCGAATGCGATATTCACCGTGGCTAACGCACAAAGTACCATAAATACTTCTCTCGAAATCTCGTAACGTTGACTCATCAGATGTTGTCATCGTCCATGCCTCCGCACCATATAGCAGGATATATAGTTCGGAGACCCCACATCTGCGCCAAATACCGTGGGATAAGCCACCTCAACACTGCATATAAGATTCTATCGAGGGTATTCTGTGAAAGACTAAAACCCACCGTCAACAAACTGATTGGACCTTATCAGTGTGGCTTTAGACCTGGAAAATCAACAACCGACCAGATATTCAACATGCGCCAAATCTTGGAAAAGACACGTGAAAGGAGAATCGACACACACCACCTCTTCGTCGATTTCAAATCTGCTTTCGACAGCACGATATTTAGCTGCCTTTATGCCGCGATGTCTGAATTTGGTATCACTGCAAAACAAATACGGCTGTGTAAGCAGACGATGAGCAACACCAAAAGCTCCGTCAGAATCGGGAAGGACCTCTCCGAGCCGCTTGATACCAAACGAGGTTTCAGACAAGGCAATTCCCTATCGTGCGACTGCTTCAACCTGCTTCTGGAGAAGCTGCAGAAGGTACCATCTTCTATAAGAGTGTACAGCTGCTGGCGTATGCCGATGATATTGATATCATCGGCTTCAACACTCGCGCCATTAGTTCTGCTTTCTCCAGACTAGACAAGGAAGCAAAACAAATGGATATGGCAGTGAACGAGAGCAAAACGAAATATCTCCTGTCATCAAATAAACAGTCGTCGCACACGTGACTTGGCTCTCACGTCATTGTTGGCAGTCATAACTTCGAAGTGGTAGATAATTTTGTCTATCTTGGAACCAGCGTAAACACCACCAACAATGTCAGCCTTGAAATTAAACGCAGGATAACTCTTGCCAACAGGTGCTACTTCGGACTGAGTAGGCAATTAAGAAGCAAAGTCCTCTCTCGACAAACAAGAATCATACTCTGTAAGTCACTCATAATTCCTGTCCTGCTATATGGTGCAGAGGCTTAGACGATGTCAACAACTCATGAGTCGACGATGCGAGTTTTCGAGAAAAAAGTTCTGCGAAAGATTTATTGTCCTTTGCGCGTTGGCAACGACGAATATCGCATTCGATGGAACGATGAGCTGTATGAGATATATGAGGAGAGTGACATAGTTCAGCGAATTAAAAGACAGCGACTACGCTGGGTAGGCCAGGCTGTCCGAATGGACGAAAGCACTCCAGCGCTGAAAGTATTCGACCCGCCGGAGGAAGCAGAAGAAGAGGGAGACCTCCACTCCGTTTGAAGGACCAGGTAGAGAAGGACCTGGCTACGCTTGGAATATCCAATTGGCGCCACGTAGCGAAAAGAAGAAACGATTGACGCGCTGTTGTTAACTCGGCTATAGTCGCGTAAGCGGTGTCTACGCCAGTTAAGAAGAAGAAGAATAATTCGCGACTTACAGAGTTAGGGTTTTGTTCGTCGAGAGAGAACTTTACTTCTCAATTGCCTACTCAGTCCGAAGTAGCACTTGTTGGCGAGAGTTATTCTTCGTTGGATTTCCAGACTGACATTGTTGGTGATGTTGATACTGGTTCCACAAAGGACGAAATTATCTACGACATCAACGTGAGAGCGACGACTGTTTTTTTTGATGATAGGAGATTTTTGGTCTTGCCAGAACTAACGGCACGGATGTTGATCAGAAACAACAATGTCCTAGTACCCCAAGCGAATGAAGTAACTTATGTTGGGAATCACTTGGACCGAAAGCTCACGTGGCGAAAATATATAGCTAAAAATCACGAGTTCACCATGGTACTTTCGTAATGAAAATCATCCTAGGGAGAAGAAGAAGATAGAGGACGGCAAATGAGATATATTCTTAAACTTCTGGAACATTCAAACTCATTGCCTAATGCCTTGGTAAATTCCTGAAATTTAAGTCGTTTAAAAAGAAGTTATCCACAATCTTTCTATAGACAACGTTCTACCAGAAAAAAACTGAACCACGTTTATGAGCTTCTTTAGTTTTAATTATGAGTAGATATAAGATTTGAATATTTTTTGTTAGGTTTTACAAAGCAGATCCAATAAATTAAGAAATATTGAAAAAAGCAGCTTTGAAATCGGCGAAATGACAATGAAATGAAATCGTCGATTCTCGGTAGTTGACGCAGATTTTGGTGTCTCCCATTTTATAGATTGGGCAGAGTACACTTAAATTCCAATCGTGGCACGCTTTCGACCGACCATATTTTAAAAAGAAGCTGATGCATGCTCTTCATCTCTTATTCACCGCCGTATTTGAATAGCTCGGGCGGGCTTTTCGACTTCTTCATGGTCGGGTAATGAAACGTCTGCTCCATCATCATCGATTGGGGAATCGGGTTCGCCTTCTCCTATCGTTATGCTTTCGCTGCCATTCAACGGGCTGAAGAAGTATTATCGCCATAATTTTAGTATGATTTGGGCATCCGTTACTAGATCAGCTCCTTGGGTTGAACAAGAGTATGCTCCGGGTTTAAAACCTTTTGTTAGTTAGCGCATTTTTTCAAAGAATTTTCGAGTAATATCCTCTTCGGCCAGCGTGTCAAGCTCTTCACACCCGCGCAATTCGGCCTCTCTCTGTTTTTGTCTGCAAATGCGTCTCGCTTTCCTTTACAACTCTCGGCACTCCTCGCCGTATCAGCTGTTCTTGTGCTTTTTCAAAAAACCAATGGTTTTGGTTACAGCTATACGTAAGGAGCTTGAAATTTCGTCCCACAGTTTCCTTATACCGACTTGTTGGCGAGTACTCTTAGAGAGTAGGTAGTCCTCGGCGACGGAGTCTCTCTCCCACCACGATACCCGTACCGAATTTGCGCTCACAAGGATCTACTCGTCTTCACTCTAATGAGGACATCAACCAGCTGGGCAGCGGCACCTTAACAATTAAGAGACCGAACATTCCAGATACGTTTGCCATGCTTGTCATCAAACGTATGTTCTTTGGCTACCCAGTGGTTTCATATGTAAAATAATTGTTTCCGGCCACTCCCAAGTGAATGGCAATCATAGAACTTTCCTCACTTGCGAGAACTTCAACACATGACTCCATCTTCCATTCGATAGCTATTAAGATATAAACATATTATTATTCGCATCATTTTAGGAATTTTTTAAATTTAGTGATACAGAACTGGTCCGAGACAGTTTACCGCCTTAGTCCCATTTTGCCTTTACAAGAAAATTTATAACTTTTGATAATTATTAAGGTAATTTTATTCAAAAAAAAAATCATATTCCAAAAGTTTAACGTATATCATTAATATGGTTTTAAGTTCCATTTAGTTGAATTGAAGTTGAAAGTAATTCAAATTTAGATCAACCCAAGTCGAAGATTCATTGGTGCTGCCTGTGAATATTTGACAGCTATTTAAACAGCTGAAAATGAAAAACAATTCAACATATTTATCCCTAAGATGAATAAATATTAAAATGGACATTTGTTTTGATTTATATTATGGCAAAAGATGTTGGGACCAAAACTGATGTACTGCGCGCAAGAAAACGCCTTTGCGACCACACAAACCGTTTTGAACTTCGTAACATCAAGTAAACCAAAGTGTTACCGACAATTAAGTGATGCTTCAAAACTGATTTTTGTTTAAAAACCGAAGCGTTTAGTTTGTTCTTATCTAAATGAGATGAAGGAACATTATCATAAACTCTCCGTTTTCTCGCTGTCGGAAGGTATCAAGCAGTGGCGTAGCTACCTAGGGGTTGGCGGGGCATTCCAGCGGGGCATTCCAGCGGGGTCCTCGAATCCTTGCCCGAAATGTCGATCGAACTGAACTTTTGGAAATTTCTCCAATTTTCAAAATAAATATGACAGGTTGCAACCCCACCTTAATCATGACAACTCAGTTGAAAGAAATTCAAAAGTTATGGCTAGGGAGTTCCTCTTCTTTCTCTCGGTTGGCAGTGTTGTCAATTTGACGTATAACGATATGTGCCTTTTATTATTCGTCGATGTGTGTTTTATTGTTAATTCGAGTCGAGGTTATTTACGAGAACGATTAAAAAAGTAATCCTATATCAAGAGTAAGTAAACTAATGTCACTTAAATTTTCTGTACTGGTCAATATAGTGGTTCAATTTCATTCAATTTACTACTCATATTGATGTCCGTTAAGTCAATAAATCGTGTCAAATCAATAGATTTCGGCTACAACTTATTGTATAAATGTCGTGAAAAAGCGTAAGTCAACTTCGTTATTTTAAAATAGTTTTACAGAGTGATAATAAACATGAGCGTAGGCAAGCAGAGAGTATTAAAACAAAAATTCTAAATTTCTGGTTCGTGTTGCTTTGCGAATTTCAGTGCGACAGTGTATTGAACAACGTCAGTAATGCAGCCAAAACTTTACAAAAATGCGACCTCCAATTTGGACGAGGCAAGTAAAATTTTAGCAAAGGCCAAAGCAAAGTTGAAAATTTAAAGAAATAATTTTGAATTATTCAAGTGCAAAGCCAGTGAGAGTGCAAGAAAATATGGTATTGATACCCATTTTCAAGAAAAAAGGCAACAACATTTTGATGAATTAGCAGGTGATTTACAAATCGAGAAAAAATATTTATATTTGATTTTCTAACACCAATATTTTTATTACAATTAAAGCAACTATATTCAGATATAATAGGCCTTAATTTTTCAGTTCAATTTATTAATAATATGAGCACCGTTCTCGTGCGTAGCGGATAAAACATACATATAAAAAGAGGAGCTAATTACTTTAAAATTTTAGTTTTACTCAAATATTATTTATTTATTTATTTAAATGAGAACTAATTATTAATAATTATTACACAAAAATTAAGCACTGGCTACTAGGGCCTTCGGCTATCTATTACAATAGTTATGTCTAATTAAAATTAAGTGTAAAATTAATACTTAGTTTTTATTTGTTTTTATAATATTAAATGTTATTTATCTTACATATCTTAAGTAAATTGTTGATGGCATTGATGTTGTCAATATTTGATGTTTTCAGGAGACGGGAGGGTTCCCTGTTTCCAAAGATGGTTTTCCTTTTTTGTGCTAGTGCGGTGCAGTCGTTTAGGATGTGGTTAACTGAGTCGTTTGCATGATTGCAAAGTGAACAGCTAGGTTTATCCGTTTTGTTCAACAGATAATTGTGTGTTCTTAAAGTGTGACCTATTCTAAGGCACATAAATATTTTTATGTATTGGCAGAAACAGTCGGATGGGTAGTTTGGCTTGACACCAGTGGGATGGTGTTCCTTGTGTTGGTGTTGAAAGTTTAACCAGTCTCTAGAGTTTGACTCGTAAAGCTCTTTTTTTACTAGGTTGCGAATATCTTTTGATGTGACGTGTGCGTACGAGAAAACTGGTTCTCTTCTCGCCTTTTWGGCGCGATCGTCTGCAAGTTGGTTGTCTCTAAGACCAGCGTGTCCAGGGATCCACATGACCTTGATTATATTTTTGTGTTTGTATAAAATATTTTTTATATTATTGATCAGTACTGAGTTATTTGTATCATTCAACAGCGCRGTAATTGTCGATTTGCTATCACTGCATATTATGTGTTTTTCTTTAGATTGTGCAATAAATAGCACCGCTTCGTATATCGCAGCCGCTTCAGCTGTAAGTATAGAGCAGTACGGTGGTAAAACACCGACGGTTATAATGACACCGTGGTCGTTTGTCACTGCAAACGAAGTGTGGGTGTCCGATTTTGATCCATCGGTGTATATAATTTTCCACTCTGGTTTATAAGTGTTTACTGCGTCGTTAAATACCTGGATATATTGTTCTGCTTTGGTGGTTGATTTTTGATACTTGAATAACGTACTTATTATGGATGGTTTTAACTTCAGCCAGTGAGGATGAGTGTTCTCCTTTATTAATTGTGGTGTTGATATTATGTCAAGTTTTTTTATAATGTTTCTACATTGTACGATCGTGGATGGTTTTTGGTGGTACGATATGTTTTCATCGCATTAAACAAAAGGAGATGGATGCTGGGTAGACCTGCTTCAGTTAAGACCACTTTGGTTGGAGAAGTAGGGAATGCGCGAATACTCCTTTTTACCGCTATGTGATAAGGAGTTTCAATGAGTGCGAGATGGGATTTCGCACAGTGTCCATAGATTGCGAGTCCAAAGTCTATTTTTGACAACATCAATGCTTTTACAATATTTACAAGAGATGAGATGTGGATATGACAGTGTTTTGAAGAGAGAAATTTTATAATGTTTAGTCTATTAAGTAAACTTAATCTAAGATATTTACATTGTTCCTTAAATGTTAGTTTTTTATCAAAAATTAAGCCAAGTATTCTTAAAGTTGTAGTGTGAGGAGTTTGTGTGTTTTCGAAGGATAGGTTAGGGAAGGTGCATTTTCTTTTTCTGCAAACGTGAAATGTTGCGCTTTTGCTTGCAGAAACCTTTGTTCCTGACATTTTAGCCCATTCTGCTATATCAGTTAGGATGTTGCTAAACATGATTTTTACTTCGTTTAAGTTTTTCAAAGCCGAAAAAATTAAAACATCGTCTGCGTAGATGATATGGTCTACACATCGGTATGAGGTTATTAAGTTGCTTAATTGGTTAAAGGCAATAATAAATAGTGTAGAAAGGGGAGATCCTTGGGGTATGCCATTATGTAGGGGGTAAATGTTGGAGTTGTGGTTACGAACACTTACTGTAATCTTACGATTTGAAAGGAATGACGTTATGAAATTACACATTTTATCTCCAATGTCTTATTTTTTTTAATTCTTGTAATACCGCATTAGCTCCAATTCTATCGAATGCTTTCTCAAAATCTAGACTGAGGACGTATAAGTGATTTTTGGTTGATATTGTTGTTGTAGCGTGGTGTTCAAAGTAAAGAAGTGGGTAAATGACGCCAAGACCACTTTGAAAACCAAACTGGTTGGGGCATATCAGCCCTTTTTGTTTTAAATACCACATGAGTCTCTTTGATACAATTTTTTCCAAAACTTTGGCAATGCAGGGTATCAATGGGTCTGAAGTCTGAAATTGAAGCACTCGATTTGTTGGGTTTAGGGATAGGAATAATTGTAGCTTTTTTCCATTCTTGAGGTCTGATTTTTAAAGAGTACGGAAGATTTTTTAGGAGGGGGTAGGAAATTTTGTCTGATCCAGGGGTTTTTCCGGACATTTTGCTGTTAAATCGAACTCTTCTAATGTAGTGGGAGATTCTATCAATGTAGCTTCGAAACACGGGGATGGGTTGTGGTATGTTTGAGAAATGATTTGAATAGAAAGTGTAACAAAATTCGGATTAAAGTTGAAATTTTTGGAGTTGTTTGACCATGTTTGTGCAAAGTTTTCTGCAATATGCTGGGGATCGTAAATGGGAC
>NW_017537210.1:3552-20494 GCF_001853355.1 Bactrocera latifrons | reverse complement strand
AATTCCACTGAAGAATTCTCATAATCTATTTTGTGATGAGGGTTGCGTGGGTAATGGGGCGGCGCGAGTGTTACTGAGGTGGGTGATCAAGTTTGAAATGAGTGAGGTTGTTGCGTTGTAGTCAAAAAGTGTTACAGTTGAGTCTTCGACTGCACTTGTTGTTGTAGTTACTGCTTCGCGAAAAGAGCATTTATTGTCAGTTTGAATTGTTATTATATTTTTTATTTGAATGAACTTTGGACACAGTTTACTTGAGGCTGGGTGATCAGCAGAACAGTTTGCACAGAGAGTGCGAGTACAGGGTGAGGGATTGTGGGTTGGCAATGCACATGTATCGCAAGTTGAGACCTTGTTGAAGCGTTTTTTTGTATGACCAAGTAATTGGCAGTTTCTGCATCTCATGGGATTTGGGTAGTATGGTCTTACCTCTTTTGTATACCATGAAACATCAATTTTTTCCGGTAGGGAGTAGCGATCGAAAGTTAGGAGGACTACACCACTTGGAGTTGGTTGGTCATTCATGTATTTTGGAAATTTATAAATTGATATGACACCTTGGTCTTTCAAGTTTTCAATTATTTCATTGTCGGGAATATCGTTTACGCACGGAGCGTAAATAGTACCTTTGCATGAGTTTAAATTTTTGTGGAGCTCAATTTTTATACTGCATATTCCCACGAGTTGCTTTTATTTTTAACTAGAAGTAGCAAATTACCATCCCTTAGTTGRCTGATTTTTATTATTTCAGAGCTAATGTGTTTCAGGGATTTGTGAACGGCGAAGCAGGAAAATTTATTCAACGGCTTATTTGCATCAGTTGAACTTACCACTATATATTTGGGACTGTTATTGTCGTTGTTGATTATTGTTGTTGGTAGAGTAGGGAATAATTCTTCATTCGATAATGGGTTCGCTTTTTTCTTTCTTTTTGGTTGAGGACTAGAAGATAATAGGGCGAACCTACTATTTTCTAGAGCGGTCCCCCAGGGGGACATGTTTTCACAATTTCATTTAATTAATAAGAGTTAGAAAATAAGAGCAGGCTTATTGAAAAAATTAGGTGCGAAAAAGAATGCGAAAATGTAATTTGCACAAGCGAAATTGATTAACACAACGAAATTACTGATAGCACAACCGTATGCGTCAAGTGACAGTCGGAGACTGCTCAAATATTATATTTATAGGAATAGTATAATTTACGACTCCTTTATGTTTGAAACAGACCAGTAATGTTATATTTGCTGTAATCTAATTGTAGCTTGCCTCGTCCAGCTTCGTGATTTTTCTCCAGAGTCTCAACAAATTGTTTTACCTTTTTATGTATTAATACCAAATAACTGATTAAAATATGTTTTCTAAATAAATGAATGTCCAACCACAACTGAACAACTAGTTGAAGTATTCTGAAACTCTGGTCAACCCAATTTGCGGAGAGTTGAAAACCGAAATACTACAAAAAAGAAAAAAGCTTAAATTTTACATTTTTTAACAGATAGATCGATATTTTCGGCACTTGTGGGGCGAGTCAAGATTATTTACGAGAATCAACAGTTTTGATCCGAGAGTGGCAATTTTTGGACTCGACATAGTATACCTCAAAAGAACTATTTTTGCAAAGTGTTATCTCAATATATTCATTCGTGCTTAATTTGTGTACTGAAAAGGGGAAAGTCACATGTTAATTGTGGTATATCGGAAATAGGCTTCGTTATAATATAAAATGGGATCGTCAGGATAATGTTATGTACCGAAATTGGTTGAAATTGGTTAAGTAGGATAGAAGATTTGTTATTTCGTTTAAATGTGGGCTCAACGACCAATTTTGAAACTGGATCCTATAAAGGCCTCTTTCATAATCCTGGGTGTAAAACTTAATGCCTATTGTTGACATCCCGATTGAATGAATGGTCTCAAAAAATATCAAACGCCGTTTTTAGTTGATCGACACAGTTCAATTTACCGAAAATAAACGTGCTTCTCGATACATGTAGAGATTATAAGTTATAAAGATATAAGCTAATTTTTTTTTCGCAAATATTGAAATCGCCATTTTTGTTAGTTTCAAGAAGAAACATATTGTTATTCACATTATTTTAGGAATTTTCGAATACATACTCTTGCAGCATGTTGCTACAATGTTGTTCACTTAACGGTTGAATGTATGACCTAAAACTAAGCGAGATAAAGGGTTATACATTCACGGTGCTTTCTAAAGTAAACAGGACTTTTTGAATCTAGCGCCCCTGGTTTCGACATCTATATGTCGATTGGTGCGTTAGAATCTGCTATCTTTATCTATTGTCCAGTGCCATTAAATTTCATCGATTGAAAGTGAAGTTATTGCGTTTTGAGTGTCGGAAGGGGTATTGTCTTGCTCTTGGAAAACCCTTGCACGGTGCACGAAATGCAGAGTTTTCAACTTAATGCAACGGCACAACAACAAACACACGCAGAAAAATATTTGAAAGGGCTGTAAAGTATGTCAGACCAAAACCCATGTTTAATTTCCTGTAGTGACACGCAAAAATATAATTGCAACCCTGTTTTAGCTGTCATTTTATATAAAGACATATTTCGACGTTAAATTGTTGACAAAGGAAAATCTCAAATAGATTTTATAATATCTATTTAAATTATAGAGATTTGTTATAGTTTTTTTTTTTGTTAAGAATGAATGCAGAAGGTGCGACAATTCACAATAGCCATGCACAATAGTCATTCATTTAATTGACCGAATCACCTGCTCATACATCACTAGATCCTGCAATGGGTGCTCTCGTGGCCCTTATATTTCGGTATAGGGTTTTTGCAATCTGCAATCTTGCAAGAACAAGAGAATTCCCCTAGTATGTTTGTGTTATCGGTGCGAAAATGAGCTTCGAACAAAGGAAAAGTGTTAAATTTTGTTCTCAAATTGGTAAAACTTTTACCGAAACGTTTGAATTGATTAAACAAGTTTATGTCGATGATTGTCTATCCCGTAGCAGAGGGTACGAGTGGTTTCAACGTTTTTAAAGTGGACGTGGGGACATAAATAGCGATCAACATGTGGGCCAATCAAAATCCGTGATAACCTTAAATTCCATCGAAACTGTGATTGAATTTATCAAAAAGCAGCCGAAATCATTATTGATACTCATGGAAATGGAATTGAACATCTCCAAAACATCGATTTATCGCATTTTGACAGAAAATTTGGGTTTAAGAAAGGTGTGTGAATGCTTTGTTACGCACAAATTGACTGACGACAAAAATTGCTCAGGACCCAACATTCGAAGGCCGATTATTTGACTAAAAATCACATTTTAACCATTAACCACTCCTCGTGTTCACTTTTCCTTTTCGGAAAAATGCATTTGCCAATGAAAGGAAAGCGTTATGCACTGGCATAGTGGCGGCCATACCGGCCAACGAGCTAAAACACTCGTTCGACACGCTTTTGGACCGTGCAAGCTGTATTGAAGCAGGGAGATTAGTTTGAATCTGTGCCCAAAAAATAAGGTCATATTTGAATTTAAACTGCGCGTCGAAGGATTTGGAGAATTATTTTTTTTTTTTAGGTTGGTCAGTTACATTTATGCCAAAATATATATTAGTGTTTGAGATACGTATCGTTTTGTGAGCTGCTAAAAGTGAGTTTTTCGTTTTTTGCTATGTCGAAATTTGTTGAGCAAAGAATTTGCATTAAATGATAATTTCGCCAACAACTCAACCCATATCGTTCCGCAACCACCGTATTCACCTGATCTGGCGCCGTGCGACTTCTGGCTGTTCACCAAGCTCAAAAGACCGTTCCCCGGAACACCGTTTTTATATGATATTCAAGCCGCAGCGAAGACGGAACTGAAGGGCATCCCGGAAAGTGACTACAACCAGTGTTTCGAAGATTGGAAAATCCGTTGGCATAAGAGCATTGCATCGGGAGGGGATTACTTTGAAGGGGATGAAATTGATTTGAAAGAATAAATAAAGAATTTTCAAAATAAATACAATGTCACCTTATTTTTTGAGCACAGGTATAAATTGACTTTGCCGAAAAAGCCATTTGTTCTGTTTTTTTTTTAAGACCTGTTTATTTTGGATCGCACCTGGTATATACTATATATAAATAATCGGGATGACGAGAAAATGATGAACCTTGGTATGAGGATTTCGTTGATGGGCGCAATCGGACAACTGCCACGCCCACAAATCGCCACTAAACGAAATACTAAAAAGTGCCATAACTAAGTACCAAATAAATTTGAACATCACAGTAGCAATTTTAAGAAAATGGACGTAGTTTCGCCCTATAATAAGATTAATGTACATATCAGCTAACCCAATACAGCTACAATAACTTACGTTACTGAGTGCAAATACTATAAGAACTCCTATCTACGCTGTAAAAACGGATGAAATTGGAAAATAATCCCACCATATAACGGTATTGTTCAAAACTACTGGAAGCGCAATAAATCAATAACTAATTACGCCAAAGACATTAAATTTTACCACCGAGATGGTATGAGGGAACTTTATGGGTGCCGGTGTGAAAATTAGACGATGAGTGCGGCAACGCCACTTTTTCGTGAAATCGTACACCTTGGGCCCGACCAACCGGTTTGGACTAAACTTAGTACGTAGCATGCTTCGCGTACTTCTATTTCACAGTACGAAAATGGGCGGAATCGCCTACATTCCATACAAGAACATTTTAAATTGAATTTGATTCATTCATCCTCCAGTAGACAAATCAAGAAGGAATTATAATAACGGAGTAAAATTTCGCGTTTATAGTTCGTTTAAAGTATGCAACCTTATCACCAAAAATTTATCAAATCCTAGCAAGGTGGTTCAAGCCCCAAGGTGCCGAATATGTGGACCTCAGTATCTATAGTTGACTGATATACAATTGAAATTCAGGGAGCCTTTACCCCCACATACCTAATATAAAGACTTTCGAACTTCCAGGTGACTATATACTGAATATGTCCGTCAATAATGGAGTTATCTCAATGAAAAATTTGTACAATATCATGTATCTTTTTGCCTAAAATAGATACATTTGGACGAAAGCTTGACATAGCCCCATATAAGTAATATCGGGATTTTTGAACATCCGCATGACTTTACTCCATATGATTGGTGATTGTATGTATGTGAGGTACCTTAAAGGAACCCAGGGAATATATTTGTGGCATGATAATAGTTAATAGGCGAAATCGGGTAACTTCCCCAACTCCCATATAGTATGTATATATAGAACTGTTTAGATTCCGATCCTCATGTTGACGTTTTATATCTTAAGTTGCTGGCTTTGATTCCTATAAGAGTTTAAAATGTTATGTTGCACCTGAACTTAGTGCTTTCTTACTTGTTATATTTGATTTTGATATTTGGCCAATTTGAAGTTCTCTACATTACTCGGACTACTACATTAACGCAGTCTTCATATACGTATAAATAGTTGAAATTGCAATTATTTTGCTGCTATTTAATCTAATTGTTGTCAATACAAATTTACATTCCTATTAATTAATAATCGCATTAAAAAGCTTGTTACCCGCTACAACACTATATGTATCTAAAGCAATAGTAGTGAAATATCCAAATGCAGTTTCTCATTGCTGTCATATTTTTAAGAGAAAAATTTAGGAGACAGATACTATTGCACTTAAAGTTTCCTGTTTAATTGAATTTATAAAGAGAATAATGTTTTTGTATTTACATGTACAATATATTGTAGATTGAATGTAAATTGGCAAGTATGCTAATTTTTATTAGCAAAACTTCTGTAATTATATATACTTTATTAAATAAATTTTTAATTTTAGCGTCAAAAGTGGGAAGAAGTAAAACCATTTAAAGTAAAATACAATTGGTACGTTTGATATTTCCTTGAGTTACTGTATTATCAAATATATGAATATCAAATCATGATTATATCGCTAGGTGCAGACAAATGCATGTAAATCGTAATCAATCCATGGTTGTGATTTATTAACCTCCTTTATTTAACCATAACCAAATATTCCCATGCCTATAAAAAACTATTCCTTTTTCGTTTCTTCCTTTGGAATTTCAGGATATTCAAGCTTAACACCAGATTCGCAGGTAAAGATAGGGCAGCAGTACGGAAAAGGCGCTGTCTTGTTTGTTTTTTCTGTGTCCAGCTTACATTTATCATTGGCTAACGGTAGTGGGCCGCAATCTTCTACCAACTCCAATAACCTGGAATTAAACAAGAGTGAAAATTATGAAAACGGTTATTGAAACTATTAAAATAAGAACTTTTAATTTTAAATAAATAATACTTGGCCGAGGTTTCATCGTTCTGAACACAAGTTGAGCGACCGCAAAAGGGTGTCAGCTCCCAGGTTTTCGTAGGTTCGACTGTAGCACAACGTGTGGAAGCAAAACACATTCCAGGGAAATCTGAAAATAGTAAAAAAACAACGTAAGGGAGTGCTAAGTTGGGGTGTAACCGAATTCTCTTGCAACTTGCAAGTACAAAAGCTCTGGAAATACCTTCAGTAGTGGAAGATGTAAAGATGGACTAATTTCAGGTACAACCGAACATTTTATGCTCTTGCGCTTGCAACTTGCAAGAGCCAAAGCCGGGAAAATACCCTAAGGTGCAAAACGATCAATATATGTATATATATATGTTTGGATTCCAATTTTCTGGTTATACAGTTATATACAGCTGATACACTGACCGACATTTTCGACATAAGGTTTGTTAGAAAACCGAATTTCATAGTACATATATATTATGAAGTATATCGGAGTTGGGGGTAGTATCGACACAATTTTATTTATTTTTGCCAATACTACATACAATAACCATGCCACGTACTAATTTTCGCCCAATTTTATTACTTTTAAGCACAAAGATACACTGTTAAGAGTAAAACACGCTCTCTCATTTTAATTTATATAACTAAATTTTTGGCCAATATAAGCGGTATAAAGTCAGCTAGAAGTTCGAAAATCACTGCATTGAGTATAAGAGGAGTATGAACCCGATTTAACCCATTTTTGACACACAATCATACCATTGTCAGGGAAGAATTATCCCTGAATTTCAATTATATCTACATCTTATATCTAATATATAAAATTTCCATGTCACATTTTAGTTACCATACTCCTCCGAAACGGCTTTACCGATTTTTACCAAATTCTATAAGCGTATACAGTAGGTCTGAGAATTGGCTACTATATATTTTCCATACCCCTAAGCGATCAGGATTGATTACCTTTTTTTTTACTTTTTGGACGAAAGTTTTTGTTTTTATTTTTTTATAATGTGGCATTAAAAAATTCATACAACCCTAAAGTTTACATATTATCATATTGCCATCTCAGTGTAACTCTCATATTAACTACATAATACTTATTACTTTTTATTCATAATAATAAAAATATTAATTTTAAGTGTATTTGACACGATTAGTTCAGTTAATAAAATTTTAGTGAGCAGTGCAAAATTTAAATGGAAACGATGAAGTATTTGCTTACAATTTTAAACTGATCATTCTTTAAAAATAGTATACTTACTTAATATTGGGAATGATAAAATATAACTGCAACCAACCACGCAGTGCAATGGATCGTAACCGGCTCAGCCGATGAATATTATACTACGTGCATCCCAAAGGGCTGATGACATAACCTAGTCAGCCGACTTTTTTATCTTTCCATGTTTGAGGACCGGTTCATCATGTGCAGCCCACTATGCTGAATGTCGATTGGACTCCAATGTGAAATGATTAAGCAATGCTTCAGTTGTCATATGCCGAAGAAAAAAATTTACGATTAAAGAACATTCAAACATTTCCCAGAGGCATCATTTCGTTGTTTTTGTTCGATTATGAACTTGCATCTTGAGGGCGTCACCTGCCGTCTTGTTCTCAGTTCTCATTTCGCCTCTTTTCAACTTAGGAAATCTCTTTTCAACGGTTAAAAGACAATCGCATTTTCCCCCCATAAGCAATGGTTTACGAAATGCTTTTTGATCTTCTGCTATCTCATTTACTAATAGTGCTTCAGTTGCAAAATTTGTGTATGATCCTTTTAAAGGTAGGTGCTGACTAGAAATCATATACATACGTAGATGGTATTCGTATTACCACCTATGTAACAGCCACAGTAAAACGTGGACGGGTCGTCTAGTATATGTCTAAATTTGCGGTAAAAAATCAATTATAGGCATTGGAGCCCAACAACAGTTAAACAGTTTTGTTGGATTTGAACAGTCTTTTTTCAGAAACTGATATATCTTAAAAGCATTATTTGCGCAAAGTTTTATCCCGTAATATTAATTGCTTTTTGATATGCACACTGAATAGGAAAGAATCAGATGAAATTTAAAATCATTTTACATGGGAAGTAGCCGCGGTTGCAATGCGCTTCCATTTATGCACAGTTATGTAGGAAGTTGAGGAGAACATCAGGCATCAAGTTTCGTCGTGCAAATTACGAGATATTTAATAGTTTTGAACAGTACCGATATACGATATGGGAAATGAGCGAAGTTGTCGTCCGGTTTCATTAATTTTCATACTGTCCGAAGGGGTTCTTACAGGATTTCTCTTCTCTTTTTAGCTTATTGTTAGTTATTTAGTTATTGGCCATTGACTCAATTGTTATACTCGTCCAACATGTTGCTACAGAGTATAATAGTTTTGTTCACCTAACGGTTGTATATGTCACTTAAAACTAATTGAGTTAGATATGGAGTTATATATAATATATAAATGATCAGTATGATGAGCCGATTTGAAATCCGAGTAACAATCTTTCTGTCCGTCCTCCCGTACAACCTTAATTTGAGATATCGAAATAAAGCTTTTGTATATATATATGTTTCTTGGCAAAAAAGTAAGAACGGCTTCGTAGATGAGCACATTCGGACCACATCCACGCCCAGTATAGTACTTTATGACAGAGAATTTCAGTAGCAAGGGCACCTTTGGACTAACAATTTGGAAAAAGTGGGCGAATCTCCGCCCTGTAATAGGTTTAAAATACATATCTCTCAAATCGTTCAAGCCAAAATAACCAAATTCGCTCTAGATAAATTCTATTCCACTTACAATGTTGAAGCGGATCAAATCCACTCACTCCCCATATTTCGGTAGTATTAAAAATTACTAAAAGCATGATAAATCAATACCCAAAACTCCAGCGAGAGTAAATTTTACCATGGTGTTAGACAGCCTGTTAACAACCGGTATTAAAATTGGACAAGGGCGCGGCACCGCCTTCTTTTACGTGAAATCCTATATCTCAGGACCTGCTCGACCGATTTCAATCAAATTCGGTAAATATCATTATCTTAATATTCCTATGTTACAGGCTGAAAATAGGAGAAACCGGTTCACAACCACGCCTATTTCCCATATAACACAAGTTTAAATTCCTTTTGCTTCTTTTACTTTCCGGTATACAAATCAAGAAGTAATTAATATAACGAGATACATACCTTTGAAGTATGACACCATATGATCAAAAATTGGGCAAATCGAGCCAAAACTGACTTTCGACAGAAATTATCGCTCAATGTGTGAAATTATAATTAAATTCAGAGATTATTTTTTCCAGATATTATTTTTTCAATCTCAATATAGTTAAAGAATTTCAAGCTTCTGGGAACTTTATATCGCATATATTGGCCAATATCTGAGTTATCTTAATAAAATTGAGAGAACGAGTTTTACTCATAACGGTGTATGTTTGTTCCTAAATAGATAAAATTGGGCGGTAACGTGACCTAGCCTCGATATAACTAATATTAGGATTTTCGAATATCGGCCTGACTTCACTCCAAATGGTTGGAGAGGAACAATGTGAGGAACCTTGATGAAACGTTGGGAGCATAATATTAGCCTGTGGGCTTTTAATTTTATGTGGCATTGGCAAAAAACAGATAAAATCGGGTCAATACAATTTATATACTTAATACAATTTATGCGGTTTTGTTTAATGGCGTTTTGTGGTCGTGGCAGTGATCTGATTATACCCATCTTCTAACTCATGCTAAATTTTTTGATAAGGAACATGTATACTAAGCTTTATTAAGACAGACAATCTTTCGGAATTCAACTCATCTCGTCATCCTAATCATTAATATATGTATATATGCATATGTATATAACCCTACATCCATCCTAATTAGATTTAGGTGATACAAAACTTTTATACTCCGTAGCAAGATTTTGCAAGAGTATACAAATCGAAGTATATTTTGACCACCCGAGCTATTGAAGTTGCTCCGAATACTTGTACAAATGAAAGTCTAAGAGCGTAAACAGAAATGAGTAACTTAACATTTTCTTACTAGGTTTAAAAATGGAAGGCCGAGGTAGAAGTGGCTTACGCTATTAATAAATCCTTGCTTATCATTGAGAATAACTGAATCCATTAATAAAGGGATAGCTGCAGTAAGCGAAAAATTATTTAGAAAGTGGTTTCCGAGCTGCCTCTCAAGAGTATTAGAACGACAACACTTTAGAACACGTATGTACGCTGAATAGGATTTGACAGATAGCTACTTTCTAGGCCGTACTGAAAGTTGATGAACGAAAAATGAAACGTTCTATATAACTTTTACTCCCAATAGTTTTTTTTAATTGCATTATTAACTATATAAACATACATTTATATTAATCTTTAAATTTACGCACATAGTTGTTTTGCTTTTATAAGTGAAGTGTGCTTGTTTATTTATAAAAAAAAAATAATTTGTGTTTGAACACTATTATATCAAATTTCACATTATTTGTACTATTTAAAAATATTTACAGTTAGTATAAGTTTTACTTTAATAGCATACAATTGTAAAGAGGCATATTTTGTTGAATTTATTGAATTTTTAATAAATTTTTTATTGTTAATTCTTAACAAATGTTACATTGCCGGACCATGAAGAGTTTCGAAAGCAATTACCTGTCTGAAGATCAACAAAGCAGCGGGGCCGATAGACTGCCGGCCGGGCGACGACGAAGAACTCATAAGGAGTATGCATCAGCTTCTTTGTAGAATATGCTCGGACGAAATCATACCCGAATATTAAACTCGATATGCGTCAAATACTGTGTGATAAGCCTCTTCAAAATAGCGTACAAGCTTCTACCGAGGGTATTGTTTGAAACATTAAAGCTCACCGTCAACAAACTGATTGAACCTTAACAGTGTGGCTGTAAAGAGGATCGACACACACCATTTCTTCACCGATTTTGAAGCTGCTTTAGGCACCACGAAAAGGAGCTGTTTTTTAAGCTATATCTGAATTTGGTATTCTCGCAAAGCTAGCACGGCTGTGTAAACTGACGTTGATCAAACCAAAAGATACGTCAGACAAAGAACAGACAAAGCGGATCCCTATTGTGCGATTTCTTCAACCTACTCCTGGATAAAATAATTCGAGTTGCAGAACTTAATTGAGAAGGTACAATGTTCTATAGGATGATACAGCTGCTGGCGTACGTCGATAATATTGATATCAACACCCACGCCGCTAGTTCTGCTTTCTCCAGACTGAATAAGGAAGCGTAGAAGATGGGTCTGGCAATAAATGAGGGCAATGCAAAATAACTCCTGACATCAAACAGTCTTCGCACACGCGACTTGTAGTTGTAGGTAATTTCGCCTATCTTGAAACCAGTATTAACGCTATTGCAAAATAACTCTTGCCAGTATTCCCCTTCCTCTGCATCCCCAGCGGATACAGCGTCGAATACTTTCAGAGCTGAAGTGTTTTCGTCCATTCGGACAACATGACCTAGCCAGCGTAGCCGCTGTCTCTTAATCCGCTGCACTATGTCAATGTCGTCATATATCTCATACAGCTCATCGTTCCATCGAATGTGATATTCGCCGTGGTCAACGCGCAAAGGACCATAAATCTTTCGCAGAACTTTTCTCTCGAAAACTCGCATCGTCGACTCATCAGTTGTTGACATCGTCTAAGCTGCACCATATAGCAGGACGGGAATTATGAGTGACTTAGAGAGTATGATTCTTGTTTGTCGAGAGAGGACTTTGCTTCTCAATTGCCTACTCAGTCCGAAGTAGTACCTGTTTTCAATAGTTATCCTGCGTTTAATTTCAAGGCTGACATTGTTGGTGGTGTTTACGCTGGTTCCAAGATAGACAAAATTATCTACAACTTCGAAGTTGTGACTGCCAACAGTAACGTGCGAGCCGAGTCGCGAGAGCGACGACTGTTTGTTTGGTGACAGGAGATATTTCGTCTTGCTCTGGTTGACTGCCAGACCCATCTGCTTTACTTCCTTGTCCAGTCTGGAGAAAGCAGAACTAACGGCGCGTGTACTGAGGAAGATAATATCGACATCATCGGCATACGCCAGCAGCTATACACTCTTATAGAAGACGGTACCTTCTCTATTTAATTATGCAGCTCGAATTGTTTTCTCCAGAAGCAGGTCGGGAAGGGTCAGGAAGAAGTCGCATGATAGGGAGTAGCCTTGTATGAAACCCTGTTTGGTATTGAATGGCTCGGAGAGGTTCTTCCCGATTCTGACGGAGCTTTTAGTGTCGCTCAACTTCAGTTTACACAGCCGTATTAGTTTGCAGGGATACCAAAATCAGACATCGCGACATAAAGGCAGCTCCTTTTAATGCTGTCGACAGCAGCTTTGAAATCGACGAGAGGTGGTGTGTGTCGGTTCTCCTTTCACGGGTATTTTCCAAGATTTGGCGCATGGTGAATATCTGGTCGGTTGTTGACTTTCCAGGTCTGAAGCCACACTGATAAGGTCCAATAAGTTTGTTGACGGTGGGCTTTAATCTTTCACACAATACGCTCGATGGAACCTTATATGCGATGTTGAGGAGGCTTATCCCACGGTAGTTGGCGCAGATTGTGGGGCCTCTTTTTTTAAGAATTAGGCATAGCACACTTAAATTCCATTCGTTGGGCATGCTTTCGTCCGACCATATTTAACAAAGAAGCTGATGCATGCTCTTTGTCAGTTCTTCGCCGCCGTGTTTGAATAGCTCGGCCGGAAATCCATCGGCCCCTGCCGCTCATGGTCGGGCAATGGAACTTCTGCTCCATCGTCATCGATTGTGCGTTCACTGCCATTCAGCAGGCTGGAAAAGTGTTTCCTCCATAATTTTAATATACACTGCGCATCATCAGGTTAGCACATACCCTCGTGTAAGTGCTTTAGGTTCGAAACATAAAGCGCTAATGTTTTTAAAATTAATAAAAAGTATTTTCGTTTATGGCCCATTCAATTCTGAGTTAAATAAAACAAAAAATACTGGTTTTTATTTCTGTAATATATTTTTTTGTTTTTTTTTCGAATAATAACATAAATAGTAAGAACTCAAATTTGGTCATCAGGTTAGCACATATAATTTTTTTTCATTGTTGAAAAGTTTTTTAACCATGAAATTTTTTATAAAGTGTTACATATAGTAATTTAAACATTTTTATACAAAAATTAATAATGTGTCGATCCTCCCTTGTTGAGAATTACCTCATAGATTCGATTGGGGAGCGATTCATATAATTTTCCAATATAATTCAGTGAAATGGTGGACCAAGCGTCCTTGATACCTTCGATTAGCTCCTCTTTGTTGGAATATTGTTTCACAGACTCGTAAACTTTACGAGCCAGCCATCCCCATACGTTTTCTATTATACTTATGTCGGGTTAATAAGGCGGGCACTGCATTAGACGGACATTTTGGTCCTCAATCCATGACTTAACCACCCGGGCAGTGTGGATCGGGGCATTGTCGTGTTGGAAAGTTTTTACTTTTTTGTAAGTGTTTGCATTCATATTTGTAGTTAAAAACTGTAACTCGCACGTACCGTAATAGGAGATGGCGCCCCACACCATCACACCCCCCACCCTACTATGAAGGCGATCCAACTGATGTTCCTCTTTGCGTAGATCATGGAAGTAGTAGTTGTATCCGTCCGGACCTTCCAAATTAAATTTTTTTTCATCCGAGAAGACAACGTAGTGCCAATCAGAATCCCATGCCATGTGCTTCCTCGCAAAATTCAAGCGCACTTCCTTTCTAGCAACGTTTAGTGGGGGTTTTTTCTTTAATTTCAGTCTTTTTAAATGTGGAGCACTACGTATCACTCTTTGAATTGTAGATAAGCTCGCTTTAACATTAACATTTGCCCTAATCTTTGCGGTCGAGGCGTGAGAGTTTGAGGCTTCTTTCAAAATTGCTCTCTTATCAGCAGCGGAAATCACTCTATTATTCCCTCCTTTGTTATTTTTGCCATAATTCAACTTATTGCTGAAGAATGCTGATATAACTTTACGACTTCTGCCGATTTTTTTTATATTGAACTTATTGACAGCCCTGCTTCCTTGTAAGATTCAATTTTGGATGTCTCCTCAACAGATAGCGATTTTCCTTTACCCATATTAAAGCTAATAGTTTACTTTAGCAGTATAAAAAAATTGGTTGCAATACGCATTCAACTGTTAAAGATAAACTGAAAAGAATTTGCATGTGCTAACCTGATGACGCAAAAATACAAMACACWTCTCCATTAAAAATAATAGAAAATAGCAAAAACCAAATAACGGGATCTTTCTTTCACATGTTCTCTTTGCCAGTGATGGTGTATACGAAGATCAGAAAAATAGAGTAAAATAATTTTGCTGCTTTTTAACAAAAACAACTACAAGAGCAATTATATAAAGCTGATAGGGGGTGTGCTAACCTAATGATGCGCAGTGTACTATGGGAATCGGTCACTAGATCATCTCCGGGGATTCTACAAGTGTATGCTCCGGTCTTAAAATTTTCTGTTAGCCGCCGCATTTTTTCGTAGAATTATTATATGGAGCGTAGCATTACTTCTGCCGGTTAACCTATCAAGCTCTTCGTACTCACGCAATTTGGCCTCTTTCTTTTTCTGTCTGAAAAGACGTCTCGCTTCCCTCGTTGCGAGGTAGGCAGCCTGTTTTCTCTCCGCTGCGACACGGCACTCCTTGTCGTACCAGCTGTTCTTTTGCACTTTCCGAAAACCAAGGGTTTCGGTTGCAGCTGTACGTACGGAGTTTGAAATGCCGTCCCACAGTTCCCCTATACCGAGTTATTGACGAGTGCTCTCAGAGAGCAGGAATGCAAGCCGAGTAGAAAATCGTTCGGCTGTCGGCTGTGATTGCAACTTCTCGACGTCTAACCTACCTTGTGTTTGTTGACGTGAGTTTTTTGCTGCACAGAGGCGGGTGCGAATCTTGGCTGAAACAAGATAGTGGTCCGAGTCGATGTTAGGACCTCGGAGCACATCTAAAACACCACAGACGACACGTCTTTCATAATATGATCGATCTGGTTGGTGGTTTTTCGATCCGGTGACAGACAGGTAGGATGATGAATCTTCTTATGCTGGAATCTAGTACTACAGATAACCATATTTCGGGCCCCGGCGAAGTCGATCAGCCTCAACCCCTTTGGGGATGTTTCACCGTGGAGGCTGAATYTACCGACCGTAGCGCCAAAGATACCTTCTTTGCCCACCCTGGCGTTAAAGTCGCCAAACACGATTTTGAAATCGTGGCGGGGCAGCTCTCATAAGTGCGCTCCAAGCCCTCATAAAAGGCATCTTTGGTCACATGTCCTTCTCATCCGTCACGGCGTGGGCGCAAATCAACGATATGTTGAAAAACCTCGCTTTGATGTGGATTGACTCCCACACCAAATTTCCGCTCCTTTATATGGCCACTGTAGTAACAGCAACAAGGACCTACTCGTCTCTGTCTGGGGGTGTTTTTTTACGAGGCGGGTCCTAAACCCAGCGCACAACCCTATGCAGGGGGTATTTCGCCTTCTCACTTTAGCTCGCCATCAAACTCATGTTCTTAGGCTACCCAGAGAATACTTGGTCAAAGACCGGAAGTCGTGAGCTGCTTGAGCCATATGTAAAAGAATCGTTTCTGGCCACTCCCAAGTGAATGGCGATCAGAGAACTTTCCTCGCATGCGTGAACTTCTACACATGACTCCATTGTCCTTTGGTTTGTTGGCGTGCTTATACATTTTTACGATGCTTTATAGGCAAAGCTGTTAGAGCGGAAGAAAGTGGTAACAAGCGGCGTTCATTCGTTTGGCTTTTCGGCACATATCAAATTTTCTACCAACATTTCGATATTGTAACGCTTTGTTGTCGCGACGATCTTTCGACTTATTCCCTATTTTGTTTCATTTAGAGACATCAAAATAATCAGTAGTGTTTAGTATACGCTTATATTTCTGAAGTACGTGAAGTGCATCGGCGATTTTTGCGATTAGAAAAATTCAGCAAAGAATTTTGTGTGTGGAATTAAATTTTTGGTACCGAAACGTCCAGAATATTGTAAAAGACCTTCGATAATTGTTGTTTGTCACGTACAATTTTTTTGGTTGGTACAAATGATTAAAAGAGGATCGAGAACGCGTTGACAACGAACTACGTCCAGGACGGCCATCAACATTAACATGTCAATAAAATGGAGGAATTGATGCCTCTTGAAACCTAATTTGACCCTGAGAAATGTGAAAGCACGAGGTTCCTGTCTTCAGCAAATCAGCGTCGGGTTAACGTCTATACAACAGTGCCTTCCGACTACCAAGTATTGAGTCTTAGATCTATGCGTATGATCCAGAAACATGCGATGAGTAGGCCGATTATCGTGACAAAGTCGACCCGAAGATGAGAAAATTGCGCCAAAGCAGGACAAAAATCAAGGTTGTGTCGACAGCTTTTTCGATTATCGAGGTGTGGTGCACTTCGAACTCCTTCCGACCGCGGCCAAACTATCAACAAGAAATACTATACTATTTGAGTGTTATGTGTCAATTGCGTTAAGTTATTCTTTAAAAAAAAGTCAGAATTATGGACTGTGTTTATTGCACCACGATAATGCACCTTTGAATAGTATATTGATTTTTCATGAGTTTTTCGCAAAATT
>NW_017537210.1:0-1867 GCF_001853355.1 Bactrocera latifrons | reverse complement strand
AAATGTTTTTCCAGTGCCGCCAGGTGCATCCAAAAAATACAAACCACCAGTGTTGTCATTGACAGCTTGCATCACTGTTTTTGTTGATCATTTAATTGTGGAGTATACGTTTGTACGAACGCACGCAATTCATTACGATCGAATTGCAGTTCGCGTTGCAATTCTCGTTCAAATAAATCATGCATTTGACGATTTAGTGGAGTCAATCCTAATTGCCCTAATGCCTTATTTGCAATCGTAAGGTACAAATCTTCGATCATTATCAAGGCTTCATTATACATTTCCAATGTCAGCAGCAATATAGGATCATTGGAACGATGTCGAAGTCGAATCAAAATTATATTATTTATTCCACAATTCCAGTGGATTTGATGGAAAACATGTTGATATTATGATCGCAAATAACATACGAATTTGAATTGGTGGAGAAACAATTGAAGCATCACGAAGCGTAGCATCCCAATGCGTATCATCTTCCAGCAAATGCAAGTGTCGACATGCTTCACGGTATGTTGCGCACAATTGACCATTAACAGTTCGTCAATGTAGGAATGATTGAGGTCCATGTACGTAAGTCGCAAGTAAAAACATGCAACATTAGCTGGACTAACTGTATAAATGCGTCGGAAAGCATCTGTTCGAAAAATACCTGGATAACCATCAACAGGTGTGCCTTGTTTGCGACGTTGATATTTTTTTGTTGATGCATTCCAAGTGAAATAGTGAGGCACTTCCGAATATAGCAAAGTCCTTGAAAATTCATCAGTTTCACATAACTGGAAATAAGCTGTCGGTGTAGTTACTGGTGGCTCTATTACTCTTTGTTCGGCATTTGCAACAGTGTAGTAAACACGTTGGCCGTTTTCAAGATGAACTGCCAAATGTACAACAACCGGATGTCTGTCATGAATTGGAAACGATAAAATACGCCATACAGCTTCATTCGTACTAATATAGCGCCCCATTTGGTACTGCAAACTTTCGTCATGATTATTCACTCCAAAAACAGCCATATCGCTGCCCTTATTCACATACTTGCAAATATTGATTGCTTTTACAGAATTGCAGTATTCTACATTGATGTGAGCGTTGAACATTTTTGACAGCATCGGTGAGTACGGAACTATCCACCGGTTATCGATTCAACATCTTGATTTTTAATTTTAATTACAGTTGATTTACCGTTGTCTTCAGTTGATCGTCGACGATACTGTGGATATCCATCATCTCCTGTAATTGTTTCAGCAATCAATTGCTTTGGAAAACGTTTCGAACATTTACCATCAATCATACAAATTGAATTTTGATTAATATCACCACAGGGATCGTGAATCATATAATTCTGGGTCGATGGTTTGATCTGGAATTTCGGCCGATATGACGGTATCAATCATATCCGGGGTTATTTTGTTTACGCACCAAATCAAACCTCTTTTTTGCCACTCTATGGTGTACATAAAGCACCGCACTTCTCCAAATACACGGAGTTTGACAATCAGATCCATTAATTTTTCCAATTTTTGTTGGAATACACAGGCAGTTATGTCATGCCGATCTTTTGGCACCTGACCATCAAGTAAAAAATCAGACGCATCGAGCCACTTCGGGTTGCACGTAAATGTTATGAATAGATCCGGTCGTCCATAATTTCGTACATATGTCATCGCATCTTGCGTATGTTCATGCATATGACGTGGGCCGATATCATTCACATTTACATCATTGATTATTGCGTCACGCAAACGTATGTATCCTCTGATCTTAATCGGGCTTGATTGTAACGGATGAAATTTAATCGCTCACTTTCAATTTTGGCGTACATATCGACGATATATTGATGCGAAAGTTGATTGCATCGCAAAATAAA
>NW_017537209.1:134181-140262 GCF_001853355.1 Bactrocera latifrons | reverse complement strand
TGGTGACTTTGTAGCTTCTTTTCTTTTTCCTTTTGTTTGTGCGTTATTTGACCCACTTCACTGTACTGAATATGCTTTTAATGCATATGTATATGTATCTGTTTTCTTAGTTTTTTTTTTCTTGTCACTGCACGTTTGTTCACTTTTTATGTACTATATGCATACATGTGCATATATACATACATATGTATGAAATTTTTTTTTTTTTTTTTGTTTTCCAATTTGTCACCACCGTAACTTTTTATATAAGCACCGTTTTCACTGTTCTCCTTTTTTTTTTGTCACTCCCAGTGCTTTTTTTGTCCAAAGTTTTGTCACCACCGGTATTTTTTTGTCACCACTTTATCACCACCGTTTTAACCTTTTTCACTGCTTTGCTTTAGTTTTAATTAGTTAAATTATAAGTTTGCGCGACCGCGAGACCGTGATTATTTTATTAACGCGGAACCGTAATTATTTTGTCACTAGTGCCGTCCGTTACGACTCGAAGGACCATGTAAAATTATTATAAAAAAACTCGCGGAAACTCACCTTTGTCGAATTAAGAAGCGATGACTGGCGAAACGCATATGCGCATATAACAGCTACAACAATGTCAGCCGCGAAATCTGACGCGAAATAACTCTTGTCAACAGGTTATATTTGCTTCTTCGGACTGAGTGGGCAATTGAGGAGTAAATTCCTCTCTCGGCGAACAAAAACAAAGCTCTATAAGTCACTCATTATTCCCGTCCTGCTATATGGTGCAGAGGCATGGACGACGAGAGAACACTCCACCATGCGGAAAGCCTCTTGTCGTGCCGAGAAGAATATTAGTGTCCCTGCTGTGATCTCAGCTAACCTCGTACGCAGTACGGGTTCCATTCATCTGCATACAGGTGCTGCCGTATTTATTTTTGTCTAGTGCTTTTATTATATTTGCTTAAGGTACATTGTCAAAAGCATCTTCGATTAGAGCGGAAATATCATCGATATTGAAAACATGTTTAAAAAATCGGTGTTTTCAATATCGAACATTTGGAAAACAAGTGAAATAGTTGAAATACGTAAAAAGATCAATAAGTTCATTGTTTTAATTATAATCAATAGTTTACGTTTTAATATAGTGTAAAGTGTGTTTAAATGTCCTTAAAGTTCCGGTTCTAAAATTCAGTTCAATTTACTAAAATTATATACAATAAAGGTAAAGAAATGCTTCTTAAAATTATTATAAAGTTTTCTTTGAGATTTTGATTAAAATAACAAAATATTAACAGCTTTTGACTTCAGTGCTGAACGTTTTTCATCAACGATTTCCCCAGCTTTGCAGAATGCTCTGACTCTGTCAAGCGTACTGCAATATAAATATTTCTTTGTGGATTGCGCAAGGAAACTGTTTCTTATTAACCTGAAAGTTAAAGATAAGAAGAAGGCTATATAGAATATAAATGTATAGATATTTTTAAGTTCCAATATTCGAGCGGATATATTCCATGGTATGGTATGCATTACTTTGGTTTTGCACTGATTTTTGCATTCGCTTTATTGTCTTTGAGTTTCTGTTGCAGTTTTCAACCACACAATTATAAAGGTCTGTGTTTGTTGTTTTGGTTGGCGGCATTTAGATTTTGCATATTTCGCATATTTCTGACAGTGAATGTCAAGTGATTTTCTAATGCTATTGTGGACACTCACATATGGCAGCACTGTTTGTCAGTTATTATATTATTACATTCTCTTTATATTCTTCCTAGAAATTTTCAGTTTCAACTGAATTATAAGCTGTTAGTTTTAAGAAGCGTCACTTCTTGTACAGACGCCAACTTAATTGGAGACCTCACGATTTAACAGCACGTTAAATGGCGCAACAAAATTAAGCGATGGGTGCCCAGGCTCGCAAGACGAGAACCCCACCGAARAATTTTTCGTAGCAAACACGCCGTCCCAGATCCCACCACTGCAAGCAACGCACATCGACAGATTTGAACGAATCGAACTACCGCCGTTTTGGAACCAGCATGTTCAATTGTCTTTTGCCGCCGTCAAAGCACAGTTCCAGCTCAGAAAAATAACAACGGATGCAACGAAGTACTATGCAGTGATATCTCGCCTGGATCAAGAAACACTAATCGTGGTTGAAAACATTATTTCTAACCCGCCCGAAACAGATAAGTATATCATACTGAAGGAAGCACTGCTCAATCATTATGCCATTCCTCAGGAACACCGTTTCAAAATGTTGCTATCCGGCGTCGAACTACGTGATCTGAACTGCTGGCAGAAATCCATCGCCATCCAGATACAACTTGCACTTGCTGCCACTGGTGAAGAAAACAACATTAATCTCGCACGAACAACGAGTTGGCAAGGCAAGTAGAAAAGCTGACTCAGAGGCTCGACAAAGGATCACTCAACGGAAGCAATCGCAGTAAAAATACACCAAGCGCATCAGAGGGCAATGCTACAATCATACCATGTTATTATCATCGAAAATTTGGTCAACGTGGCAAAAAATGCACACAGTCCTGCACGTTTCAGGGAAACATAAACGGCCCCCAATAGACACGGCGTATACTGGTGGCAACATAACACATCGCCGGTTATTCGTTTACGATTGCATATCGGATACGAAATTCCTCGTCGACACTGGCGCAGATATTTCGGTAACTCCACTTTCCACTAAAAACAAGAAAATGCCAACATCTTTTCGACTGCAAGCTGCAAACGGTAGCGAAATCGAAACCTACGGGGATAAGGCACTCACCCTCAACATAGGGCTACGGCGTCCGATCAATTGGATATTTTGTATAGCTAACGTACCATATCCAGTCATCGGTGCAGATCTTATCCATACATTTGGATTAGTTGTGGACCTCAAACGTGGTCGCTTGGTAGACCCTAACTCGGTCTCGCACAGTGTTGACCACTATGCAACCGCCCCCATTACAGCCGTCACTGCCCTAACCGAGAGCAACAAATTTTCGGCTATACTCAAAGATTTTCCGGAACTATTGGGAAACCCTTCGAACTGCACAGCCATCAAACACTCCGCTAGACATTTTATCCCTACCACCGGACCACCGTGCATGCAACGTGTTCGACCGTTATGTCCTGAACGCATCAAAGTGGCCAGGAAGGAATTTAAGCTCCTAGTCGATTTGGGTCATGCCAGACCATCAAATAGCCCCTGTGCTAGTCCCTTACACATGGTCAAGAAGAAAAATGGAGATTGGCGACCATGCGGAGACTACCGTAGACTCAACGGAAAAATTATTCCTCACCGGTACCCAATATCCCTTCTGAATGATTATGCCACAATATTAGCACAAAAAAACATATTTTCTACAATCGATCTAAGAAGTGCGTTTCATCATATTTCGGCGGCCGAGGAAGACATTCCAAAAACCGCCTTAACAATCCCGTTCGGGTTATTCGAGTTCATCAGCATGCCATTCGGTCTCCGCAACGCGGCACAGTCCTTTCAGCGTTTTATCAACGAAGCACTCACGGGCCTCGATTGCGTATATGCTTACATCGACGACCTGCTGATAGCATCATCCAGCGAACAACAACACATACAACATCTGAGGTTAGTACTCCAACGACTTAGCCAATACGGCCTGTGCATTAATGCGGAAAAATGTGTTTTGGGTGCTTCCGAAGTCGATTTTTTGGGATTTAGAATTTAGAACACTGGAGACGTGTCTTCCTTTTATCACAACATGAACGATTTGGTTGGTGGCTTTTATATCCGGAGACAGCCAGTTAGCTTGATGTATTTTCTTGTGCTGGAATATAGTACTACAGATAACCATATTTCGGGCCCCGGCGAAGTCGATCAGCCTCATCTCATTTGTGGATGTTCTGTCGTGGAGGCTGAATTTACCGACCATAGTGCCAAAGATGTTTTCTTTACCCACCCTGGCGTTAAAGTCGCCAAGCACGATTTTGATATCATGGCGGGGTCAGTTCTCATAGGTGCGCTCCAAGCGCTCATAAAAGCATCTTTGGTCACATCGTCCATCTGTTCCATCGGGGCGTGGATGCAAATCAGCGATATGTTGAAAAACCTCGCTTTGATGCGGATTGTGGCTAGACGTTAATCCGTCGGAATGAATGACAGTACTCGGCGACGGAGTCTCTCTCCCACCACGACTCCCACACCAAACTTGCGCTACTTTATAAGGCCACTGTAGTAAATGAGTAAATGCCACAAGGACCTTCTCGCCTCAGTCCTTGGCCCGTCGACCTCATTTCTTGGACTTCGGTGATGAGCAGCGGCACCTTTCCAAGTAAGGTATCGGTCATTCCAGGTGCATGCCCTTAATTCGTAGTCTTTATTTCGGGGTGACGGGGTGTCTGTCATCCGAGGCTGGTTGTTAGTTTTCATTGGGTGTTTTTGTTTTTACGTGGCGGGTCCCAAACCTGGCGAACAACCCTATGTAGAGAATCTCTTACGTCTAGCTCGCCTTCAAACGGATGTTCTTAGGCTAGACAGAGGATACTTGGTTAAAGACCGGAAGTCGTGAGTTTCTGCCCACTCCCAAGTGAATGGCGATCAGAGAACTTTCCTCACTTGCATGACTCCATCCTCCATCATGAATTGATTTGGTGTCGTATAATTTGATGCGCCACTTAGATGCCCACTTAGTAATTGCGGTGACTGCTGTTTGCACTCGTCGACTAAATACTGAAGTTGTCTCTCCAGCTGCTTACAAAGCTGTGTCATCCGCAAATGTCGCTGTCATATAACTAGGATGGCATATAGTAACTAGGAAAGCATYTATCTTTTAAGTACGAAGCAATTATTTCGCAAATTGTGTGGGTAGCAATTGAGGTACAATTTGAACAGCAGACCGGAATGCCAAACTTTGCCAAAAGACACGTCCAAGAAGGCCACCGTATGAATGTTCTGTTTATCGATTGTATTTTCAACGAAATTAGCCATTCGGTGTACATGGTCAATTGTTGAATGGTGAAAATTTTTAAACTGTTTAATTTGTGTTCTCAGTTTCGCTGTACTTTTATGAAGCTTGCGCTTTTAGTAGATACTTTCTAAAATGTTTTTTGGGGATTCGGTACCACTTAGATTCAAGCGGGTATTTATTGTGTTCTTCCCCACAACGTTTTGAATTACTTTTTTGAAATTTTCAACCTCACTGTCCAACTCAAAATTTATACCAATAAGTGTGTTTAAGTATTACATAACGTTGGCTTTTCACACATAAATTGAGTTACGGTTTATTGATTATAAAAAAGTCAAAAAGGTCTGTCAATTTCTGTCTATCTGTAGGCTAATAAGTGGGTGCATCAAATTGATTGTATAGCTTTGAGAAGTTCTCGACCTTTAGTTGTAGTTAAACGAGATCCCCAATGAGTGCGTTTTCATTAAAGTCGCCACCGCCACCAGAACTTGACAGTTTTTGCACTGTGGAATGAATTTAAATACTTTAATGGGCTCAACTTTGACAACGCTACTAAGAATGGTTTTGATTTAGTGAATTTTCTTAATGTCTTCGGTAGCATCAAATACAACTAAAAACCTATCTTCTTCTTTACTGGCATAGCCACCGCTTACGCGAAATTGACACATTTAGGACGAAGGACAACCTGAAGAAATGAAAGAGCTACCATTTCAACCAGAAAAAACAACGGTTTGGTGTGGTTTGTGAGCCGGTGGAATCATCGGTCTATATTCCATTACAAATGCAGCTGATGAGAATGTAACTGTCATAATAACCGGTGGTTATAACGGTTTCGACAAAGACAGTGCCACTTCCAACACATCCCATCAATTAATGGATTTATTGAGAGAACACTTCGGTGAGCAGATAGTTTTGTTCGGGTCGATTAACCACTAAGATCGTGTGATATCACACCATTATACTTTTTCCTAACTTTTTCCTGTGAGATATGTGAAGCCTGAAATTTATGCGGACAATCCCGCTTCGATTCAGACTTTGGTGCATATACAATAATAACCATAGTGATAACTAATATTATAATAATTATAATATATATAATATGTAATCTGTCTCTTATACACATCTAGATGTGTATAAGAGAAAAGTACTCGGCGACGGAGTCTCTCTCCCACCACGA
>NW_017537209.1:121450-134145 GCF_001853355.1 Bactrocera latifrons | reverse complement strand
CATGTATTTTTAGTTCTTAAATTTTGTTTATGCTATCTTTTTCATTTAAGACTATTTCATCTAATGAGAAGGTTAACTTCTTCTTCTTCTTTAATGTAGTAGACACCGCTTACGCGATTATAGCCGAGTTAACTACAGCGCGCCAGTCGTTTCTTCTTGTCGCCACGGAGTGGAGGTCTTCCTCTTCCTCTGCTTCCCCCGGTGGGTACTGCGTCGAATATTTTCAGAGCTGGAGTGTTTTCGTCCATTCGGACAACATGACCTAGCCAGCATAGCCGCTGTGTTTAAATTCGCTGAACTATGTCAATGTTGTTATATAACTCATACAGCTCATCGTATCATCGAATGCGATATTCGCGGTGGCCAACGCATAAATCTTTCGCAGAACTTTCCTCTCGAAAACTCGCAACGTCAACTCATCACTTGTTGTCATCGTCCAAGCCTCTTCACAAAATAGCAGGACGGGAATTATGAGTGACTTATAGAGATTGATTTTTGTTCGTCGAGAGAGAAAGTAAGTTGTTGGAAAGTAAGTTCACATTTCAATTTAATTTTTTAATATTTTACCTAAATTTATTAATTTAAAMATCAATTTGCATACTAGTAGTTGCAAAGGATAGATTGTTTACAATTATGAGGAAAACAAGCGTTGCCACATCTTAAACACCAAATATGTAGCATTCTTAACGAGTTTTCTTKGTTTTTCTTTTTGCGTGATTCTTTTTTCTATATTAATTACAATAAAAAATACTTTCCAACATTTTTGAAGTTTGATTGAGTTGTGAACACTTTTTCCATCTACATATGCATGTGTATAATATGTGATTTATATTTTAATAAGCACAATAAGAAAATTTTCATATCCGTACATGCTTATACGTGTTATACTGATTTTGCTTTTGAACCAGGCTGTTTTTTAGGACGAACAAATTAATTGGGTTGCTGTATAGTAATTAATTAATCTCTTACTTGTTTAAACTCTCTTATGAAAGGGAATTGCTTTTGAAGTATGCGAAAATATTCTTGACACATTTTAAAACCTCTAGAACGCAATTAAGATCAAGGAGTGTCCACAGCAACCTTGACGTTTTTTGCATCAATTTGCGTGTCTTTTTCATTTAAGTTAAAAATTTTTTAATTTAAATCCGTCAAAAGGGTTATATTTCACTGCAATAAAATTGTATTGTATCCAACAATCTGTTGAAATTGAACACTGTTTAATTACATTCAGAATGATTTTCAGTTTTACACCTATTTCGTAATGCATATTTTTTATACAGGGTGGCTCATGAATTTTGCTACATTAAGAAACTCAAATTTTTKTTTTCAGTATATGGAATTTATTTTTCTTTTATTCATGTTAAAGCTCATTCAGTTTGATTAAATATAGCTTAATTAGTTTTAAAAATAATGGAATTTAAATTCCCCCCCTGCTCRTTGATGCATGCGCTGCATCTTACCAAAAAGTTGTTCGTTACTGCTTGGAGAGTTGAGACAGGAATAGCCGCAATTGTTTCTCTAATGGATTGCCTTAGTTCATTCAAATTTGTTGGTTTTGCTTTGTAGACTTCCTGTTTGCAATAACCCCACAAGCAAAAGTCAGGTGCAGTAAGGTCAGGCGACCTGGGTGGCCAACGGAATGTGGAGTTTCTGGATATCAGCTTATTGGGAAATTTTCGTCACAATTCTGTCATAACAGGTACACACGACACTGTGACACGAAGTGGATACAATTCCGTCTCATGGAGTATCTGTGGGTTGGAAGCACTCCATATTCGACAATTTTGTTTGTTTATGTTGCCGTTTAAATCGAAATGGGCCTCGTCAKACATGAACAGACAGTTCAACATGTTTCCAGCCTCTCCCACCATTTGAAGCATCTTCTGGCAAAATTCCAAGTGAATCGGCAAGTCTGCAGCGTTCAGTTTGTTGGTCATTTGAATTTTATATGGGAATAAGTCCAAATCTTTGTGCATACTTGACTGTAATGACTGTCTGCTTACAGCCATTTGAGCAGATAAGCTTCTTGTCGAAACACGTGGATTGTTTTGTATGGCGGCAGCTACAGCAGCGATTGTTTCGTCCGTTCGAACTGAAGGGTTTCGATGGTRAGGTCTTCTGTTGACTGTCCCATGCTCGGCAGAATTGTTTAAAAGTCTCATTATGGTCCATCTGCTCGGAGGATTGCCGCCAAACGTGCGCCTATACTCTCTTTGAACCGAAACTACGGACTCCAGTGCGTGATAGCGGCGGACAATCCAAATTCCAATCTGCACAATAAAAGAAAAAGTTTACCAGATTCATTAAATAGAAAAAAAAGTTATTTAATTTTTTTTTTTGGTAGCGGTTTTCATCAGCCACCCACATATCTGGAATAATTTGCATTTATTTATAGTAATGTTTGCACCTGAACAATTGGACCAATTTGAAATATCAGTAAGGATTTTTAAGAACGTATTTCTTACAGTATTTAGAATTTAGAAAATTCTTACAGTATTTAGTATGGAGAAGATCAGCACATCATCAGCATAAATAATATGCGAAATGAGTTTATATTTAAAAATTATCGTACTGATTTCCTTAAATGCGATTACAAATAGTATGACAGACAATGGTGATCCTTGTGGTATTCCRTTGTACATATTGTACGTGTTCGAAAAAGTGTTATTGATTTTAGTCTTGAATTTCCGATTGACTAGGAAAGATTTAATAAAGTTACATAAATATTTTTTCACCAATTTGCCACTTCTCAAGTTGTCATAGAATGACATGAGAACCAACTCTGTCGAAAGCTTTTTCGAAACCCAAACTGAGAGTGGATTTGTGGTTTCTTTTCGATAAAGCAGTTTTATCGAAATCATCAAAATAGAGTAAAGCATCCATAGTGCCTTGCCCTGCCTTAAATGCCACTTGGTTTTGACTGAAAAGAACCACGAGATACGTTTTGCCCATGAAACAAAGGRRTGATATTGGCATGTAACCAAKAACATCTGTAGACACTACATTGGATTTAGGAATTGCTGCAATCACTGCATTTTTCCAGCTTTGAGGGTAGACACTTTGACATAAAATATTGTTGTACAATTTAATAATTCTATTTTTGAGACTTAAAGGACAGTTTTTTAGTATAGAATATGAAATCCTGTCTGCAASGGAAGTCTTGCCTGACATTGAAGATAAAGTGAAATCTAATTCTGCGATGGTTATGTTTGATTCGGTAATAGATGGGGGTGAGAGATCTTTACTGTACCTTCTTCTAAGTAGTTAATTTTTATTTGGTACAAACGAGGGGTGGAAATTTGAATCTGTATGGTCAACTACAGAGGCGAAATGATTAGCTAATTGTTTTGAGTCGAAAATTGGGCCATTTGAAGTGTTTATACAAGTAAGATTCACGTGCGTATAGCAGCCTTAGAGCATTTTAATTTCGGTTCATAATTTCTTAGGATTTGTAAACGGAGTGATAGCTTCGGTAAGTTTTTGTAAGCAAGACCTCTTAGCTTCTTTAATATTTTTCCGAAACACTGGATTGACTTTTTTGTATTTTATTAGATTATCAATAGAGCGAGTTCTTTTGTAAATTAACCATAGAGATTGTTTTCTTCTCTAAGTTAGGCAACTGCGTAGACCAATAAGGCACATGATTTTTGAAGATTTTTTACCCGTTTGTAGGATAGATAGGTGAGCAGAATATTATTATTGATCACATATTTAATCAATTTTGTCACTTTTGAAGTGCGTTTAAGAGTGGCAAGGTTATAGTTAATTTGTTTAATAATATCGTTAAGCTTGAATAAATAAAAGGTTTTAGTTTATTTGATTGATTAGGTAAGTAAAAAGCGATGTTATGTTGTTAGAAAGAAGTTGTGTTGTATTCGTAGGCATACTAAATTTTTTTTTTAATAGTTTTGTGATGTCGAAGCGTTCAAGCAACAACACACTTTTCAAATACTTGGAAAAAAGCAAAAAAAATTATGATAGTGCTAAGGAACCAGAACCAGATCAGTGTTCATCAGAATCTACTCATAGCTCAACTCCTATTATTCCTGTCGCCGCCACTACCAGTTCTTCTGGAGACGAAACTACGTTTAACCCGCTTGACAAATTGGATTTAGGATCTTATGCTAATTCAAAACAAAAAATTGATGATGAACTAAAATATGCGTTATTGAAAAAACCCTGGGTACTAGAGAAAGAAGAATTCCCAATCACAGACGACAAAAGACATTTGAAATTTCAGCACAAATGGTTCGATCAATTCTCCTGGCTGGTCTATACCTTAAAAATGCCTGAAGGTGCTTTGTGCAAGATTTGCGTTTTATTTGCAGCTGAATGTGATAGGAAGGGTGCACACCAAAAACTGAGCTTATTGGTTGCGAAAGTATTAAACAAGTGGAAAGACGCGAACGCGGATTTTAAGCGGCATGAGCAAAGCAAGTATCATCAAGTCTGCACATTATTTATTTTATAAGCGTATATGAAAAAAACAAATAGATATAAGGTGCCAACTAGACATCGCGCGATCCGCTAATATTGCCAAAAATAGGAAAAAACTGGTTCCCGTTGTTGAAACCATTAGGCTGTGTAGACGACAAGAGTTATCATTAAGAGGAACTTGCGATTTCGGATGTATCAATGAGTCTGAAYCAGGTATGCGTCATAAATGTGGCATTATAGATTTGAAGTAACATGATGAAACTTTGCAGTTAAATTCTACATATTATAGTCCAACTATACAAAATGAGTTGATTTCTGTTTGTGGTGAAATAATTCAAAAACAACTGGTGACGGCTATTAATAATGCTAAGAGTTTTTCATTGCTGTCTGATGAAACAACGGATATATCACGACAGGAACAAATGTCCATCTGTGTAAGATACACCGAGCTCCACAACAATGTTTATATCGTACGAGAAGATTTTCTTACATTTGTTACTGTTGAAAGCACAACAGGTGCTTCTTTAGCTCAAACAATTCTGGAAAGTTTACACAATATGCAAATTGACTGTAATTATTTAGTTGGACAAGGCTACAATGGTGCTGCAAGCATGAAAGGCAATGTGAATGGTGTGCAGGCAATAATCCGAGAAAAATATCCTGAAGCTCTCTATATGCACTGCAGCTCTCATTCGCTAAATTCAACTTTGTGTCACTCATGCCAAATTCAACCCATCAGAAATGCAATTGGCATTATAAAATCAATATGGCTCTTTTTCAAATCCTCCGCCAAACGAACAAATTCTTTAACAGAATATATTAAACAAAATATGCCAGAAAAAAAATGGAGAACATTAACTGCAATGTGCGAGACCCGATGGGTTGAAAACCATGATGGGCTGCTGAGGTTTAAAAAGATTTTTAAGCGATTGTTGGTGCATTAGAAGAATTAAGTGGTAATAGCGATTGCGATACTTCATCAAAAGCATCATCTTTTATAAGATCAATATCAACTAGCGAGTTCGTGATAAGCTTGTGCTGCCTAAACTGTATATTTGCATATACCTTACCATTATGCAAAACTCTTCAAACAACTTCATGCGACTTAGCGGCTGCTGTACAGCACGTCGATCTCATTATAAACAATGTTAAAAATATGCGTACAAACTCAGAAACAGAGTTGTTAGATATTTTTAAAGATTCTGAGATCTTGCTTGAGTTTCTGGGTGAAACAATAGCGTTGCCTCGAATAACTGGGCAACAGCAAAACCGCGCAAACATAGTTGAAAAAGATCCAAAAAAAACACTACCGAATAACCATTTTACTTCCACTTTTAGACGATTTCATTAACCAATTAAAACTAAGATTTGAAAAGCATAATGTAACAGCGACACTACTTTACAAATTGCTACCAAGAGAGTGTGTAAAGGCTGGCACAGTATTTCACGAAAACACCTCTTAATTTTATGAAAATTTTTTAAAAGACAATTATATTAAGTCTGAATTGCAGCTTTGGCGAACAAAATGGCGACACGAACCCGAAATAAACATGCCCAATTCAGCAATAGAACCGCTTGAAGCCTGCAATAAAGATTTATTTCCAAATGTGCATTTTCCTTTAAAAATTTTGGTAACTTAGCCAGTTACTACATGCTCTTCCGGGMGATCTTTTTCAACTATGAAGAGGTTAAAGACGTACCTCAGAAATTCCACAAGCACGGAAAGATTAAATGGTGTGGCATTGATGTCGGTTCATCGCCGTATAAATGTGCCAACAAAAGAAGTTATTGACATATTTGCTGCGAAAAAAGCTCGCCGATTAAATTTAATTTTATAAATACATATATAGTACATATAACATGTGTTTTTAACAATTTGCAGGTGTAGATTAACAAAAGATGTACATAATAAATGAAATATTTTTAGGTTTCTTATTTTATGATTTTTTAATATATTTTTTAAGATGTAGAAGTATGTATTATATGTAAATAGTCACTGTAAAGCCTGAATAAAGATCCGCAAGAAGCAGCAATTATAGGAATGCTTATAAAACAGGCACATGTACAAACAATGTAATGCTAATAACTGCACTTTACGTAGGTGCGAATAGATACACTTATATTTAATATGTATGATTTCGGGAATAGAGCATATACTAGCGGTGTGCATATGTACAGTAGGCAGCCGTCAGCGTCGCTAACATATGTATGTGCACATTGCTGAATGCAAATAACAAAGAAGAGAAGAAATAACGCTACAATATGACGATATTGATCCCATAGGCGAAGCGTATGAAAATTTATATGAGGAGTTATACCTTATACAATACCTCAATCTTGAAAATCCTCCTCGGCTGAACTCTCGCGGTTCAGAATTTCTTCACGTATTCCGGTGAGTCTTACCACCTTTTGTAAAAGGACGTTGACAGTGGCGTTTGACGTACATGCCTTCGTCCGTCAACCGATCTCCATTGTATTCTACCGTAATAACACGGACAAGACCAGCGGGTAGAAATTCTCATTCCGAATAAGTACGACATCTCCTATTTGGAGGTTTAGTTCAGGTCTCATCCACTTGCTACGGACCTGAAGCGAATTCAGATATTCATTTTGCCAGCGTTTCCAAAAGTATTCGAACAACCCTTGCAAGCGCTGGCAATAATGGAGGCCGTTATGCAGAATAGCTGGTAGTGATGGCTCAAGACGGCAGTTGATTGGTCGGCCAATTAGGAACTCACTTGGCGTTAAGGCTAGTCCTCCTTCGGGGTTATCATGTAAGGCTACAATTGGTCGTGAATTAAGACAAACCTCAACCCTTGTCAATAGCGTTAAAAGTTCATCAAATCGCAATTACTGTTGGCCCATAATGCGCGGTAAACGCTTCTTGGCTGAGTGGACCGCTGCTTCCCAGATAGCACCATGATGTGGCGCAGCGGGGGTAATGATTTTCCATTTAGTACCAACATGAGCAACGTGTTGTTGCGCTTATGAGGATTCCTTAACATCTTCACACATTTGTTTATAAGCGCCTACAAACTGGGTGCCGTTATAGCTGAAGAGGTTGGCACAAATACCGCAGCGACTAATAAATTGGTCGTAAACGTCTATGAAGGATGTAGTACTCAAATCCTCAGCCAGTTCATACAGACGAATATAGCTGCATATGTCTTAGATGTTGTAGTTGATCTTCTACTACCAATGCATTTAACGGACCACAAAGCCTAGGCCGCTGATTGAAAAAACTGGAGCCGCATTTAATTTGTTTTAATAGCATTATTTCCTCGTCTATATGCCTTACTTTGAGCTTGCTTAATAGTTAGAATCAGAGCCTATTCGTATTCTTCTGCTGTCACAATATTCGACCTCTCACCCTCGTAACATGGCAGAAAACGTCTTAATCGCGCTGACACGACTAACTTTGCTAAATTTCTCAACGAGAGGTATTCGGTGACCGTTCGCAGAAGTTATGAGACAAGAAAGATCTGCACTTGTGTTTCTGCCAGTAGGCGTGGATTATCATAACGGTGTTCTAGCTCGGACCAGGGCTGAGTTTCAAGTTGCATGTTGCTTTGCATTAGTACGAAGYATRGAAYTCCTTAAAATCAAACTGCTTACGATATGCAAAGTATCGAGTACCGATAAATTTTTATGCGTATTAGATGCCCATACATTGAGCATAGGGCGCATCTCTATTTTTTGTGATGCTCAAATTTTTTTTCCATTGAACAATCCAAGMAATGCCGCTTTTTGCTTTTTTCTCTTGTTTTTCTAATGATTTTGAATGATTATCGAGGAGTTGCTGCGGSCACTTTCACATAAATCTAAAAAATTGTATTAATAAATACATTCATATTCACATTTGCCGCCATAGCTGTTGGTTGTTTTGAAAACAATTGTCAGAAAAAGTCAAAGTTGATACAAAGCAAATTGAAACAAAGCAGTAGGGTAGCTTTCCCAATTTATATGCAGGATCCAGGTCAGTTCGATTACGAACCATCGGTTCAAAGAGGTCCTTAAATGCCAACCACCTCGCTGGTTTTCAGTCAAATTGTGGGATCCAAACCAGATCCAGTCGCATGTCTGCCACGTGATTTATTGTAGATGCTAGACGCCAATCTGAGAGTTTCAACGGCGTTGCAGCGTGATACACAACGTGGTGTACAATGATTCTGTTGCCGTAAACAACACTTCGTGAGATACAATTTCGTCTTCCTTCGCCTTGCTGACCAGATTAAAGTGGTGATGTATAAAACGGTCAAAGTGTTGATTTACTGTACTGAGTAAAACTTCACACTCCACTTTATCGGGATTGAAATCTGCATTCTGGATTTCTTTTCCAAGGCGCACAAATGAAGTATGTGCCGATGCACGTAAATTCAATGAGGCCATCATTACCTAATACTCAAGACAGGTGGTCGCAGTCCGCACAGGAGGCACCAAAATGTATAATATTTCAATAAAACAAGAGGAACTGCGTTGCGGCTTTATTTTTTTTAGCACTAACTTAAATCCACAAAGACCGGCAATTATACGCCTGCCTGTACAGTAGGCACATGTCCAAAAACTGCAATGCTAACAACGGCACATCGATAGGTAATGCACTTTATGCAGATGCGAGTAGGTACGCTTATACTTAATATGTAGATATGTATGTAAACTAATTATGATTTCGGGAATAGAGCATATGCTAGCGGTGTGCATGTGTACAGTAGGCAGCAATCAGCGCGGCTAACATATGTATGTATGTGCATGTATGTATGCCTATATGTCAATAGCTAAATGCAAATAACAAAGGAGAGAAGAAATAGCGCTACAATCAGGCGATATTTGTCCGATAGGCGTAGAGTATGCAAATTTAGATCGGGAATTATATCCTATACAATATCTTAATCTGGAACGATGCTTGTATCAAAACCTTTTTCATTTGACGAGATACATATGGGGGATGTTCGAGTCTCAATCACTTCGGCAGTATCGCAAGGCATCATATTCGACGCAAAAATGTTGCAATATAAGTAACAGCGGAGTATCTACAGAAAAACAACACTGTGGCAATATTKCTGCAGCTATTTGCTTGCCTGGCATCACCACGTTCACAAAATTTCGCATTAGTTAATAATTAAAGTTATAAATACATAGCAAATTATTTGGATATACGGCCTCTTCTCCGTTTGATGAGATATCTGAACGAAATTCCGAAGAAATTGTTTGGATCGAGTTACGATACATAGTCTTGCAAGGAATCCTTGGAATTTGTGAAGGGTATTATAATTTCGGTTGCATCGTCTTTTTTCTTGTTTTTAATTTATTTCAGTTTTGCATGCAGAACTTATGTAGATTTCAATTTACTTATTCAGTACTTAATTTTTTTTGTATTTGCCCCTAATAAAAAGATAAAACTTTATTGTTAAATTCTAGCTAAAGCAATACGACCGCGATTTGGAAATTTGCAAGGGTATACTGTTCGAATATGACATCACGTTTTCACCATCTTATCCTTATGAGGAGAAACCTGAATTGCCGACTAGATATTTGACAACAAGGTGCCCATCTTGGTGTGATCGAGTTTTGATGAGCGCTCAAATGAATGAAATAACTACAAATAGAAATACGTCATATAATTTAATTGGAGATAATATTTGTATGGGTGATCACAAGGTAAACGAATATTTTAATTTAAGCAAATTCCTAATATTGGGTTGCATATTTCCCAAAATTTATAGCTATAACGAGTATTAAATCGTTGCACGATGTTTTCCTAATTTGTCTTCAATGTAATAGTTGAAATAAGTTGTTTTACGGACCGTTATTGCCTTAAAACTGAATACACTTTACGAAAATCAATAATACCACACCACAGCAACAGATATACTCATTTAATTTATACTTCATAAAGTCAAACTTGATGGCTATTTTATTAAATGAACGCCAAACAAACTTAAGAATTAAAATATATCTCACAGCAAAAATAAAGGTCAATTAATACCATGGATATATGAAACCATTGGCAATAACTACTTCCATATGTTTTAGCGTGGATTCCACAAATTTTTTGGTATAGGAGCAGTAATTTTTTTAAGTTTATAATACTTATCCTGCTATTCTAGACGCCAGATCAGCTAGTAAGATAAAAAAATAAAACTATTAACTCAACACTTATATTATGTCAACAAATACAAAAAAATCTTTAAGTAGTCAATAAAAATCATTATACAAATTTCACATTATTTATTATAGTACCTATTTACTATATTTTATATACATTTTAGTTTTGCTTATTATAGTCATAGCGAAAGCAAGTCATACTGGAAATTGTAGTCACTTAAACTCCAATTATTGGGCTACAAGGTATCGAAACGTCTTATGCTTTATACTTCCCTTTCAATATGATCGCTTCTATTACGTTATTCATTGTTATTGTAATCACCAATCGTGTCCCGTTACAAAATTTTTRATTGAAAATTTTGAGGGGCAATCCGGGCAAATCTAGTCAGTAAAAAACTTCCGGTGGATATTTCACGACATCACCTTTATTAGAATCAAGAGCAAGTACAATTTCATTTTTAAGCGAAATGCCCCAATAGGGGCACCCAAGAAGTAAATCCGTTCAGTTCCATAATATCTTCCTTTCATAAGATTATAAAATACGTATGTATTTACTTTTGTTCGCTTAATTGTGAAATAGATATTAAGATCATATAATTTTTCGCGTTGTAACTGTTGATCATAAAATAGTGCAGTTTGAGATTTGGTCAATTGAATACAATGGAACTGGAGGGTAAGGCAATGATATAAATTTCACCTAACTAATTTCTAATGAGTAAAATTTTCGCCATCTTATAGGAGGCATGTCGGTATACATGAGTCATAAGCACGCACCTTTCTAAATTATACAGAAATTTGCGACTGCTCATCGTACGGTGAATTCACTATACATGTAACCATATTTTGAGCCCCGGCGAAGTCTATCAGCCTCAAACCATTTGGGGATGTTTCATCGTGGAGGCTGAATTTAACGACCGTTGTGCCAAAGATACCTTCTTTACCCAATCTGGCGTTAAAGTCGCCAAGCAAGATTTTGACATCGTGGCAGGGGCAGCTCTCTTAGGTGTGCTCTAAGCGTTCATAGAAGACATCTTTGGCCATATTGTGTTCGAATATCAGCAATACATGAAGAACTTCGCTTTGATACGGATTTTTGATAGCCGATCATCCACCAAGGTGAATACCAGGACTCGCTGACGGAGTCTCTCTGCCACCTTGAATCTCAGTCATGTAGTAAATTCCGGATAAGAGATACGTTTGCCATTTTCGTCATCAAAAAGGGGATTTTTCTTCCGAGGCTTTTGTGTAATTTTTATGCGTTTATTACGTGGTGTGTACCAACCTTAGGGGAATGGTTCGCCTTCTCACTTTAGCTTGTCTTCAAACGGATGTTCTTTGGCTACTCAGAGCATACTTGGTCTACAACAAATTGGAATGATAATCAACATAATTTGGCGAAACAACGTCCTCGTAAATTATATGCTTAACTTTAACTGCGTTGTAATAGAGACCTATATATGTACATATGTACCCCTAAAGCACAAGTGGTATAACTCCACTTTTTCTTCTGTCGAGATATTAAAGGGTTTGCTAAAAGTTGTATATAAAAATCAATGTTTCTAAGCAGTACCTCTTGCAAACCTGTTTGGTTTCCCCAGCAACATTATGATAGAACCTATTTGAACTTGTTCGATTCTTCTCAGCGGTGGTTGGCCGACGACKTACCGGTAATATTKGTTTCARAAGACCACAAATGAATGCATTTTGGGCAGAGAATGTCCCTATTTTCCAAAWTGCTTCGAATATTTTTTTTCGTTCTTCTTCTGTTATTTTGTTAAAACACTTTTTGGTGCATTTGCAATCGAGATTGCTAAATTGCTTCTCTGGAATTGGCTTTCCCTTTCTAGTGACGTAAGAGTCTCCCGAATTTCGCTTTCCTTTCTTTTCTTTTCTTCTCGCTTCCATTCCATTCTCTGCCTTTTCCGGGCTCTCTTTGGCCTTCCTTCTGCATTTTCCTCTGCTTCACCACTTTCATGAGTACTGGGTCTCCCTTCCACATCAGCAGCTGCTTCATTGTCCTCTATGGAACCGGGATCATCAACGGCTGAGACCAAAGTTTACGTTCAATGATTTGAGAAAGTATAAACATTACGACATGAATTAGCATTTTCGATTAAGCACCAAATTGGGTTTTACAACAACAACAAACGAAT
>NW_017537209.1:106368-121302 GCF_001853355.1 Bactrocera latifrons | reverse complement strand
AAAAAAAAAAAAAAAAAAAAAAAAAAAAAAAAAAAAAAAAAAAAAAAAAAAAAAAAAAAAAAAAAAAAAATGGAGTTATACCACTAAAGCACAAAGGGCTCATATGAAAATATATAAAATTCGAGGGCAGTAGTTTTACGCAGCAAAAATTTGAAATTATAAGGCTCTATAAATTAAACTGCAGTAAGGATTATGTGGAAGCACTTATAAAGGATGTTAAGCCAAAATTGCGATTATTCGCTTATAAAATTCATATAAATGTTTTGTTAACAGAAATTTGTATACATTTTTTTGAAATTAAACATAAGTTTTATAATGATATTGGTGCGACCAATTTTTTCGTGCATATACTTTACTTTATTTAAGAAAAATATTTTATTTATGTTATGTTTTATGAGTTATTAACCAAATCCAGATAAACATAAGGAATGTAATACTACTAAAACTACTTTGAATCTCTGAGTACTAAAGGTACTACAAAATATAAAGAAATAGAGACACTGCGTTTTAAACCTAATACTATTGGGATGTACAAATCGTAAAACTTTGCTTAAATTACGAGAACACATTTACTTAGTCAAAAATTATTAAAGCCACCAAAGCACCAATCAACACCCAGCAATCGTGACACTACACGCAATCAGATTTAGTCCCCTCATGGAAAGCGCTAATTCGGACACTTTCATAGATTGCCTAATAACGCGATAAGAATCTTCCACGATTCAGTTCAACTCTTGGATCCATAATATACTAGTAATTCACAGGAGCAGGAATTAGTAAGAGCAAGGCCACTATATAGAGCCATCTTATGGCATATTAAGAAAAAAAGTGAGAAGTTCTGTTGAAATGCCTTTAATCTCATATAATGCATTTGATGTCGAATTGAAAGGAATGTCTTTAGGAATGATGGCGAAACCTATGTCAGAAAAGCGCCATTACAAGAATCATATCTACAATATACAAGAAATTAAATTGTGAAACATGGTAGCTCCACAGACATGCTATGGGGTGTTTCATTCCATTCAAGGTAAGATGACTAGTACATGTTGAAGCAAAATGACTGGCAGTATTTGCAAAGGCATTTTAAGAGAACATTGAAATGGAAATTACAGAAATGTTTCACCACTAGGTTGACTTTTTCAATAGCATAACGGCCCAAAGCATTGCTAGAGAGGCGTTAAGGACTGGCTTGCAATAAACTACATCAACTGTCTGGCCTGCCTACGGAAGTTTATTAACGGAACAGTTGAGGAGGGAAAACCATCAAATTGGATTAGATTGCGGCTCAGACCAATGAAACACATTGGTTTGTATAAAGAGCACACGCTGCAGGGAAAATATGTTGGAACTAGATGAAATAAAGCACTCTTTTAAACAAAACACTAAATTATTTTATCTGACATTTTTCGTTTACAATGTGCTGAGTTATATGAAAATACACTAAAAAGAAAGCAGATTTTTGTTTTCACATTCAATTTCAACTTTAAATTTAATTTAAAGTAAATTCACTTAGCTTTTTGAAACTATTTTTCTAATTATCAATAAAATTCAACTTTTATGAATTTTTACACCATAACATTCATGTGGCTTAATTTTGTCAGCACAAATGTATCTGACAGGTTGACTGAGATGACTCACTTCAAAGGAATTATTTGTGCAARGTATTATCTGAATACACTGATTGGTTTTTGATTTGTAAACGGGAAAGTAAAAGGATCAGTTCGAACTTAAAATTGTAAAATTGAAACAGACGTGGTTTTGATCTCATTTTTACACCTAATTTAAAAGTTTCGGGATAATATTATTTTTCAATTTTGTTGAGTAGGGACCTAGATCTAAAGGTTTTCATCTCAATGTGAGAGAGAGAACGACATCGTTCAAATTTATCATTGCATCCTATAGCACCGAATGTATCATCTCGGGTAAAAAATTGTGTGTCTGTAGTTATAGACTTACTTATCTCACTTTCTATTGTTTTTATCAAAACCGTTATATATGGACTCGGGTTATAATCCGAATCCACCGATTTTAATAATGAAAGTTATGTATTTAGTATTGCACTAATGTTTCCAATTCACCATCTTCGAAAATCTTCTCCCTTCCACCCCCATGCCGGTCTTCGACTTCATAATCACAATTCTTCAAACGTGGAAACCATTCGTGAGATGTTCTTTCACTTAGGACAGCCTCACCGTACGTATCCGAAAGCATTCGATGAGCCTCAGCCGCGCTTTTCCTGGAATTAAAAAAGAAAAGCAAAATTTCCCGCAAATGTCGAGAATTCGGCTCAAAAAGTGACATTTTCAGTTGACAAGTTTGGGATGCAAACAGATCTCTACAAATACTTTGTTGGGTTAATGTGGACACAAATATCCAAGATCAATATAAAACGATTTAATCGACCAGTGATTGACCCTAGAGACATCCCTTTACGTCGGGGCGTGGGCGAAAATCAGCGATATGTTGAAGAACCTCGCTTTGATGCGGATTGTGGCTAGGTTCATTCCCACGAATCCCACACCAAACTGGCCACTGTAGTAAATGCCACAAGGACTTACTCGTCTCAGTCCTTGACCCGTCCATCGCATTTCTTGGAGGGCGGTGATGTCAGCCTCTATTTTTACGCGGACTTCAACCAGCTTGGTAGCGCACCTACCCAATTTAGGGACCGGAGATTCCAGGTGTATGGCTTCAATTTGAAGTCCTTATTTCGTTTGCCATGGTCGTCACTTTAGCTCGCCTCCGAACGGATGTTTTTAGGCTGCCTAGGGTTTACTTGGTCAAATATCGGAAGTCGTGAGCTGCTTGAGCCCTATGTAAAATAATCGTTTCTGTTCACTCCCAAGTGAATGGCGATCAGAGAACTTTCCTCACTTGCGTGAACTTCTACAAGTGACTCCATCCTCCAATTGTAAATTAAGTTATATAAAAATTACAAACCGGGTAAAGCTAATGTAGTCGGCAACACGTTTTCACGGATAAAATTAAAAGAATAGTGTAGGAAAAAATAGGAGCAAGCTCATTCCTACCTTCGTAGCACTCGAAAAGCAGATTTAGAAATATCTAGGCAGAAGCTTGTACAGACTAAAGGCACGTGCTTTAATTGTATTCTTGAATATTATACAAAACTAAAGAAAAACACGTCATGAGCTAAGAGTAAGTAAGGGCGTAACCGAACATTTTATGACCTCTCAAATATGTTAGAAACACTTTCCATTAAAAAATGTTGCGAAGGAATTCATCATTCGTTATTCGAAGGAAGCTTAGGTTAGGTTAGGTTAGGTCAGATGGCTGATCATAGATCTCTCGTAGACTATATGTAGTCCTTTGTGTAGCCGTTGAAAATAGAAATCCCGTGTTCGGGCTTAAGGATCGGCAAAACGCTTAGTAGCCAATACAAATTTGCAAAGGCGCTTAATTTCTACGCCCGCCAGTTCGGTGGGATGTCTGTAGGTATGTGCACCCAAGTGCCTAAGTCTTGATCTCCCAAAAGCGGGGCAGTCAAGAACAAAGTGCTGGCTAGTTTCTACTGCATCCTCTTCCAAGCAGCTTCTACATGCAGCGTCCGGTATAATTCCMAGTCTTACAGCATGTATGCCAATAGGGCAGTGGCCCGTCAAGAGCCCCGTCACTAACGAGAGGCTGGCTTTACTGAGGGCAAAGACATCATTAGATCTCCTGCGATCTATATTGGGCCAAAAAGCTTTTGCGACTGCGCAGGTACCCCTGCTGGCCCAKCGTTGACCAAGCAGTCGCGAGGCCAAGCTGTCCAGTAGTAGAACACAGGAGCACCGACCCGTTCCCATTCTACCGATAGACTCTAGGGTGCCTTTCCTTGCCAGCTGATCAGCTTTGCAGTTACCTGCAATTACGCTGTGGCCCGGCACCCATACAAGTCTAATAGTAAAAGCTCTAGGCGCCATAGACAGTGATGCCAGACACTCCTTGACTAACCCTGAACKCACCGTGAATGAGTTCAGGGCTAGTATCGCCGCTCTGCTATCTGAGTGAATGGTCACTTCTCTGAAGGTAGACACTCTCCGGAGTAGCAAATCTGCTGCCACCTTGATGGCGGCGACTTCCGTCTAGAAGACACTGCATTAGTCGGGAAGTCTAAAGCTGGATTCAATGGAGAGCTCTCGACAGTAGACCCCTCCACCAACCTTCCCCCCAASCTTTGACCCATCCGTAAAGAAGCTTATTGCCCCTCTTCTCCAACGTCCTCTTCCCTCCCAAACCTCCCTCGTCGGTATGTGGGCAGTGAAGGAGCCGTCGGAGTTCAATATGGCGACTCCATGATCTAGATGATCCGGTATGCAGTCAAAGCTTGTGAGGATATCCGAGTGTTCCGATGTACGCTCCGCTGGGAACCCAGATTWCCTGAGTCTGATAGCCACTTTCGCAGCCATACACCTTCCACCACCACCTTCGGCGAGAGGCCCCACCTCTTGCCAATAGCTCCTCTGCAGCAGTATATGGGAATCGATGCCTTCCTGGCTCTTTCCTCGATATTTGGCTTCCATGAAAGCTTCTTATCAAGGATGAGCCCTAGATACTTCACAGTATCCGCCTGTTGCAGGCGAACACCTCCCATTTGCGGCAATGGTGCCACAGGGATCTTGTATCTTCTAATAAATAAAACCATTTCTGTTTTATTTGGGTTGAAAGCGAGTCCACTTCCGACCGCCCATTTTGTTACCACGCTGAGATATCCCTGCGTCAACTCATACACGGTGCTAAGAAATTTTCCTTTCACCATAAGTGCTACATCGTCTGCATAGGCGATCACCTGGCAGCCAAGATCCTCAAGCTTTTTGAGAGTACGTTAACGACTAGTACCCATAAAAGAGGAGAAAGAACCCCCCCCCCTGAGTGGTTCCCCTGCTCACGTTCCGCCGCGCGCTTGCACTGCCCCATTCTGTTTCGACCACGCTGTCGCACAGAAGACTGATAATCATTTGCTTGAGGTTCGATTCAACCCCAAGGCCGTCTAGAGCAGTTACGACTGCCTTCGGCAGGACATTGCTGAAAGCTCCCTCAATATCAAGGAAGGTCCCAACAGCGAAGTCCTTAGCCTCAATTGCTTCCTCAAGMCACGACACGATAGTGTGCAGGGCAGTGTCCACTGACCTTCCTTTACGAAGGAAGCTTAAAAGGATTAAAAATATATAGTACTTTATTACCTTATACTATATATTATACTTATTGCTTCTATTTATTACTACCCTTTACTGCGTGTCCAGATATTTATATTAACATCAAGCCACATATTGACAGATTTTAAGGTTTAGATGGAAGGAAAAGTTAGATGTAAATTCAAAATGAACCCGAAAATATTATAGTTACCTTTATTGCTTTAACTTTTAATAACTAGTTCGCGGAAGCTGCGGCAATTCGTTGAGCGATTTTACATATTCTAGGACGAGTATATTCAGTGTTGAAAGTTCACTTAATGTTCCTAAGATATCTTCTGAGTTTCTACGAATGGATTGGAGAAATCATTGTGATATCCTAGAGATTCGCGGTTATTTTCGGTAAAAATTCAGCCATAGGTACTCACATCCTCTTATTCGGTATAGGGGGGCTTGGTAGATTTTCATCCGATTTCGACCATTATGAGACGTTAGATTTCATAACTTAAAGTACTATTCGTGCAAAATTTTCTCCCGATAACTTTGATTTTTATAAGTTAAACTGAAGGATTATACACGTGGTTGTAGTCTGATTTCGCTCTTTTTTAAGCTTTAAGATAAGAATGCCAATATAATGATATTTACCTAATTTGGTTGATATTGATCTACTATGTTGGTCGTGAAACGTGGAATTGCATCCAAAGTGCTCGATGTCACTCCCATTTTAAATTTTGTCGCGGAGTCCTATGAAGCTCTTCTTGCATTATCGGATATGTATATATGTGAAACTTAATCTTTTTGGCGTAGTTTTCAATATAACCATTACATGGAGAGTGCACCTGGTTACTTACTATCCGATTTCTCCCAGTTTCACAGAGTTTAAGGGGGGAACCTGCCTTAGAGGCTTCAAAAACTCAATTTTTTGAGGATTTTTTTGGTTAAAGCGAAATCTAGGACTTATACTTATATGTATATTTACACATCTTTTACAAATTTTTTGGATACGAAATTTTTGATATTCTACCTTCGGGAAGCAATTGCCCGATGCATCTCGCATTAGCATTTGTCGAACGGCGGGCAGAATGCGGTTCGCAATTTCTATCGAAGACAAAAAAATTCAAAGAGATTCATATTTTTTAAGAATTTATCTTCTAGCTAAACTAAAAAAAATCCATAAAAGTGTCAAAGTTTACAAATTTTTTAAAAATTGGAAAGGTTTTGACCAAAAAAATTAGTCTTTATGTATTTATTTGTTCAAACTTGACTTTTCTTATTTTTTTTTTAGTTTGAATAGAACATAATTTAATGTCAAAGTTAATAAACTTTGTTCCAATTTCTTACGACATTTAGTTTTTTTTCTATCCAGCCCCCCAATTAAGCAAAATCGTAAAAATGAACAACCGAGAAATCGCGCGTCAAAGTTTTCGCTTTCTGCCCAATCGCTCATATATTATATATGCTAGACGCTCGGTCACTATTTTCCTTCTAGCTTCGAAAATATTTTGAATTCCCATATAAAAATTTGGGGACATATTCTTAGATTATTTCTAAAGAGATTTAAGGAAAACAAAAAAACATCGATTTTTTTAAACTTCTAAAGCAGGCTCCCCCTAAAGGAACTCCTGAAAGAAACTATCCTCATCATGTTTTGTTCATATAGCTTTAGAGGTTTGTGAGATATACCCATTGAACGTATTTGGGCAAGGAGCTACGCCCCTACACCAATTTTACATCTTAATTTTATCGAAAGTTTTTGCTGAATGACCTTTTATGGGACCATCTATAACATCGTCTCCATTGAGCAGGGAACACATGTAGAAATTTTCATGGCGATAAGTCATTTCTTATTCAAGACAGACTAGCGGATGGACAATCAAATTTGGTATTTTGTTAAGATATATTATAGATATATGGATATAGAAAAACAAAAGGAATTGTTCTAATTACCACGAGAAAATATATTATTACTATGAATTCACTGTAGTTTTCATTCATTAACTGAAGACTTATAAAAAGCCATAACTAAACGCTAAATTGAGATATAAAGCTGTAATTTGGCACAGGAAATTGTAGTAACAAAGGACATCTGTGGGGAAAAAAATTTGAAAAAAGGACGTGGCTCTGTAATCTAGAAAGCTTAATGTACATATCTCCTTAAACCACTGAAGCTACAGCAACCAAATTTACCTAGCTCAAGTATCATAAGAACTCCGACCGACAGTATAAAAATGGATGATATCGGAAGATAACCCCATTCACTCCGAAAATAATGGTACTGTTTTAATTACGTCAGAGACACTAAATTTTAAATCGGAGATTGTATGGGAGTATTTTATTGCATCCGGTAAGAAAATTATACGAAGGGCGTGGCACCGCCCATTTTTCAATATATGACACTCATCTAATATTTCTATGTCGCAGTGTGAAAATGGGCGAAATCGCATTACAAACACGTTTAATTCCCATATAGCACAATTTTATGTTCCAAAATAATGGGATACATTTTGCACTAATAATTTTTTAAAGTATGCAACCTTATGACCAAAAATTTTCTAAATCCAACCAAAACTGTATAACTGAAATTCAGACAAAAACCTTTCCAATCAATAGTATTTCTGTGTATCAAAACACAGGTTGAATCGGGTTAATACTTCTTTGATTCCTCATATGCTATATAAAAATTTTCGAACTTCAAGGTGACTTTTTGGAATATATGGGCCAATAGTTATCTAAATGGGAGACCGTGTTTTACATATAACAGTGTATCTGTGTGAGTTATCGCAATGAAAATGGCAGCGCATGTTTAACCTATAACTGTGTATTTTGTGCTTAAAATGGATAAATTTGAACGGAAACTGGAGATAGCCCCCATATAACTTCTTCTTTACTAGCGTAGACACCGGTTAAGCGATTATAGCCGAGTTAACAACAGCGTGCCAGTCGTTTCTTCACTTTCAMTGTGGCGCTAGTTGGAGATTCCAAGCGAAGACATGTCCTTCWCCACCTGGTCTTTCCAACGTAGTCTTCCTCTTTCTCTGTTTCCCCCGGTAGGTACTGCGTCAAGTACTTTTAGAGCTAGAGTGCTTTCGTGCATTCGGAGCCAACATAGCCGCTGAACAATGTCAATGTCGTCGTATATCTCATACATCATTATATAGCAAGGCGGGAATAAGGAGTAACTTATAGAGTTTGGTTTTTGTTCGTCGAGAGAGGACTTCTGGCTACTCAGTCCGAAATACCACCTGTTAGCAGGAGTTATTACTGCTGACATTATTGTTGCTGTAAGTACTGGTTCCAAGATAGACGTAATTACCTACGACTTCGAAGTTGTGACTGTGAACAGTAACATGGGAGCTTACCCGCGAGTGGTACGACTATTTATTTGATGATAGGAGATATTTGATCTTGCGCTCGTGCACCACCAGATCCATTTGCCTCACTTTATCCATTCCGAAGAAATCACTACTAACGGCACGGTTGTTCAGCCAATGATATCAATATCATCGGCTCAAATGGCTCGGAGAGGTCCTTCGCGATCCCGACGGAGCTTTTGGTATTGCTCAACTTCAATTTGCACAGGCAAGTTAGTTTTGCGTGGATACCAAATTCAGACAAATTTATCCTATCCGTTTGTTAACGGTGGGCTTTAATTTGACCTGGATAGAACCATATTTGCGATATTGATGAGGCCTATATCACTGTAGTTGGAGTCTTCCTTTTTGTGGATTGGACAGAACATACTTAAATTCCAATCGCCAGGCAGTATGGATTCATAAGTAGAAGCTCACACAAGTGAGGAAAGTTCTCTGATTGCCGTTCTTTTACATACGGCTCAAGCAGCTTACGATTTCCGGTCTTAGACCATCCCCTGGGGAGCTAAAATGAAAGGGCGAACTATCCTTTTTTAGGATTGAGCGCGGGGTTTGGGAAAATTTAACATCAGCCTCAAAAGAGAGTCCCATGTAATGTCTGGTCCCTTAATTGGGAAAGTGCCGCTGCACAGCTGATTGATGTCCTCGTTAGAGTAAAGGCTAAGATCACGTCGCCATATAACTATTACCAGGATTTTCGAACGTCCGTATGGAATCTGTTACATATGAGTTGTGATTGCATGTGAGGTACCTAAAGGAATCTCAGGAAATATTTTTCAAGTATGTGGCATGAGGCTAGTTAGCAGACGAAATCCAGTCGATACTACCCCAACTCTCATATACTATCTACTAGATCTTATGCCGAAATTGTCGGTCAGTGTATGAGTAGATTATATATTCATATATATAATTGCTTTGGTTTCGATCTTCTTGTTGACATTTTACATCTTGAGGTATTTCCCTGGCTTCAATTATTGCAAGTTGTAAAAGTATGAAATGTTCGGTTGAACCCGAACTTATATCTTCTTACTTGTTTTCTGTATTTTTAAGACTTAAAATCARTTTTAGTAATGTATAGACGAAAGGAAGGGACGTAGCAACGAAAAATAGAACGCTTGCACTATGAAAGAATCATAACTTCATTGCGTATTCGTCAGAAGACATGTTAGTGTTTCACTTTAAGTGCTGCCCGTTTGTTTAAGAATCTGATATAGTTTGTTCGATTAGCTGGAGAGTAACGCCTGGTGAACCGAAGACACTTTCTAATAGGTATGTGGGGATATATTGATCCGATTCAACATATGATCGACATATAGGTCAAGAAAGGATTATTTTCAAATTCCTTTAAATATCTCACACATTACCCGACAGTTTTGGTAAAAAGTCTCCTATATCAATCAGGGGCCTTTATTTGCTATATTCGTGCAAATTTTTAAACCGATTTGTAAACTGAAAAATTAAACCACCATATGAAATTTAAAGTTGTGTTAAGGTTTAATGGTATGCATGGTTTTAGTCCAATTTCATCAGTTAAAAATTTGCGCTGTGGCGCTCCGCATTTTCGCTCGTATCTCGGGAACGGTTCGTCCTACGGCAATGATCCCCATTTCGGTAGCAAATGACGTGACAAATAACTTTTGTTTTATACATTTTGCCATGAGATACGTATTTCTGGCGCAATTTCACGATTTTAGGCCAATTTCCAAAATTTCAAGGCCGGAGTTGGGGTTGAAAATGCAATCCGATTTCAAAACAAAAAGTTGCATTGTGTTTTTTTCATTTGATTTCACTGCCTCGTACGCTTCCCCGACTGGTTGACCGGATAATTGGCTGGGCGGGCTTGTGCTTGTTGCGTCCTTGGTGCGGCGATCGGTGCAGCGGATGCTGCATTTGCAGTAATTGCGGACCTCAGCGACTGGGCGTTACTGCGAATTTCTTCTTTATATATATGTGTATATATATAGATATGTGTATTATATCTTTATCTGACACTTTTAATTATATGTATTATATATTATTTATATATATGGACTTTGTTGTTTATTATTAATCGCGTTCATTAGGTTTTGGTTTGTACWTTCGGATTGTAAAACGATTTATTTTTAATTAATTATTGGTTGATTTTATGTATGCGTTTGCGTTGGCTTGTTTTCGGTGATCGGTTCTTCGGTATTTGGAAGAAAACACAATTTCACTAGTGGTCGAGTTAGTAGGCCAGTTTGCGTTTGTATATCTACTACTCTTATATGACCATCTCGTCCCCGATGTACCTTTTTAATGCGCCCTAGTCGCCATTCGGTTGGGGGAAGGCATTCGTCCTGTATGATGATGCATTCGCCTGTACTGGGTTCCTTCTGGATCGTTTTCCATCGATATCTCTTATGGAGATCTTTAAGATWGTCCTCCTTCTACCTGTGGCTGAATTCATGATGGAGAATCTTGATTCTTTCCCATCGATTTATTAAAGTGAGTGAGTCTCCTTCTGTCTCAGGTATGGCGAGAAGAGGAGCTCCTCTTAGGAAGTGTCCAGGTATAAGAGCTGTGAAATCGGAGAGATCTTGCGAGAGGGGTGATATAGGTCTTGAATTTAATACGGCTTCGATACGAGTGAGTAGTGTAGTAAACTCCTCAGAATTGAATTTATGATTACCAGCCGTTTTTTTTTTTAAATGGGACTTAATGCTTTTTACTGCTGATTCCCAAAGTCCATCATGTGTGGAGAACATGGAGGTATAAACTGTCAATCGATCCCTTGGGGTGCTTATTTTATAACAATTTCAGGGGATACTTCTTTCATAAAGTTTATGAACTCTTTCTCGGTGGCTCGTTGTGCATATTTTTTAACAATTTCAGGGGATACTTCTTTCATAAAGTTTGTGAACTCTTTCTCGGTGGCTCGTTGAGCTCCGATAAAATTTTTTCCATTATCGCTCATAATCTTGGAATGAAATCCGCGTCGTCCGACAAAGCATGCAAATGCTGCGGGAAAAGCTGCAGTTGTCAGATCTGAACAAAGCTCGAGGTGTACTGCCTTTGTCGCAAAACATACAAAGACAGCCACATACCCTTCTCTAAAGGAAGAGGACCTTAACATCGAGGCCTTTATCTGGAAAGGTCCAGCAAAATCAACCCTAATAATAGTAAAGGGTAGAGCATAATTGCAGCGTTCAGGTGGTAAAGCTGCCATGGTCTGCGTACGCATTTTATGTTTGTACAAGGTACATTGTTTACACATAAAAATCGTCTTTTTAAGTTGTGGCTTTAGTCGCGGTATATAAAATTCTTGTCGAACCATTTGCTGCATCAAGCGATGATCAACATATAGTGTAAGCTGGTGAAGATATATTAAAAATAAATTAGTAAAACGGGATTTCTCAGGTATAATAATGGGATGTCGTTCGTTGTAACTRTCGAGTGGTCGTCTTTCGAACAACTTTGCTTTCTCTCGACTGAAATAGCGAGCTTGAGTGTAGGTAATGAGACTAACTTTGGCATGTTGCAAATCGGTATGTGTTAGTTGTACGCAAGGATCATTTGGTATCCCTTTCATTTTTTGTTTAAGTCTTTGGGTGAATTTGTGCATGTAAGCGACTACTCTCAGTGCTTTAGGAAATGATGAAAATCGGTGGAGAATATCATCCTCTTCTGGAGTGATATAAATTTTCAATTTTGCGACTTTCAGCGGTATTATGTTACGAGAATTCTTGTGATTCTGTTAGCCATGTTGGACCATTCCACCAGAGTGTAGTGCTGGTGAGGTGCAGTGGCTTGCAACAGATACATAGCTCTTCCAGCAATAGGGTGGTTTTTCTAACCACGCTAAAACTATTTCTGAGTCTGACCAAAGATACGTTTTATGATCGGTTAAATTCAGGTGGGTTTGAATTATTGAAATTAATTTTGCTAACAATAGAGCACCATTCAGTTCAAGSCKTGGCAGGCTGAGTGTCTTCAAAGGTGCAACTTTGGCTTTGGCTACCAAGAGGTGTGCATATATTTTGTTATCGTACTGTGTGCGTACGTAAATTGTTGCGCAATAAGCCTTTTCAGAGGCATCACAGAAACCGTGTAATTCTGTGCTAATGTTAGGGGTGAAATTTACCCATCGAGGGATTCGAATTTCGGATATAGTATGCAAATTGTTAGCAAATTGTACCCATTTTGTTAAACGTAYAGGYYTTACCTGTTCWTCCCATTYAGTGCCATCTTGCCACAATTCTTGAATGAGGATTTTTGCTTGAATMATWATTGRTGAAAGCCATCCTGCGGGGTCGAAAAGTTTTGCCACCGAGGAAAGTATATRGCGTTTGGTTATGGCGGACATTGCAGATATTGACTCGAGTGTATATGAGAATTGATCTGTTATCGCATTCCATTGAATCCCTAAGGTTTTTGTTGAACTGGCCGTTTCAAATTAAAGGAAATTTGTATCTAATAGGTCTTCCTTTTTTATATTTTTTATTATTTCGGGATGATTTGATGTAATTTTCTTTAAGGGGAATCCCGCTCAATTTAGTGCTTTGATCACTTGAGATAGTGACTCGCACGCTAATGACAGATTGTGGCTACCTGTTAAAATATCATCAACATATGTTTGTGTTTGTAACACAGAAGTTGCTAAGGGCAAAGCTTTTTCCATATGAATTAGGTCTAAATATTCATCCATCACATTATCGTATGCTGATTTGAGCTCACTTTTCTTTGTCTGACTTTTTTTCAAGCTTAGAAATTGCTGGATTGCTGATATCCTGGAGGGCCCTAGAGCTATAGAATCTGGGAAGGTAGGTTTGAAAGGTAGTCGCACAACATAACGACCATTTTCGTTTCTTGTAGTTGTGGACTTATAATAGGCTTCGCATGCCTGGTCCTCTTCTGAAATTTGAGTAGTCTGAGGTAATTCTTCTACTTCCCAGAATTTTTTGAGTTAATCATTTAAATATTTGTTTGAAATATTTCCAACTTCAGTTGTAAAAGAATTCATTTTTTCTGTGACTTGGCCACCTAATATCCACACAAAGATTGTATTTTGGGCTAACAATTTATTGGATATTTTTTCTATACCTTCAAGAATTATTTGAGGTATTAAGTCACTACCTAATAACAAATCAATTTGTGATGGGGTATGGCAGTTGGGACCTGCTAATTTGAGATATGAGCATTATTCCCATTGCTTTTTATTTACTTCACAACTTGTAAGCAAATTTGTGAGTTGCGGTAGAACGATGGCTTTTGCATCTATTCTTATATCCGCGTTTGGGGAAACTATAGTGGTTGGGCAAATTTTGTTAGAATTTTGTATAATTCTTCCGCCCATTCCTGAAATTTGGAAATTCGAATTTTTGACAGGCAATTTTAGCCGATTTTGAGCTTTAGATGATATAAAGGATCTTTGAGAACCTTGATCTATTAATGCTCTTAATTTGAATAATTCTCCTCTATGTTYAATAGCGATGACCGCAGTGGGTAAAAGAATTTTGTTTTCATTTTCTGAGTGAAGAGCTTGAATTTTTGCTGCTTTAGAGCAACATGGTTGTTCTTCCCTTTTTTCGGTATTTGAGACTTCGGGATTACCACTTTTGCTTGTAGTGACTAACCCGGTGGTTTTGGGAAATAGATTTTGCTTCATATTCTGAAAATTTGTAATATGAAGCAATGAGTGATGTCTTCGTTAGAGTACACACAATTAAATTTGCTTTCACAGTCTTTTGTCCCGTGAGAATTGGACAGACAGTTGATGCAAAGTTTATGTTGTCGGACAAGATTGTTTCTATCTGAAATAGACATTTTTTTAAACTTCTCGCAAGATCTTATATTGTGACCTCCTTTATATATTTCACATAATGATTGCCAATGATTTGTTTGATTTGTCACAAATGTTTGGCTTCTATTAGCGTGCCTATTATATTGTATATTATTGCTGGCTTGGGGTTTAAAAAAGTTTTTATTCGACTCATTTTGGTTTTTTTGGCTTTGACTATTTTTTGTCAACTCACTCAGCTATTTCGTACTGAGTTGTTAAAAATTCTTTCATTTGATGCCATTTTGGCGATTCTTTCTTGCCACAAGTGATTGCTCCCATCGTAGCAAAGCAGCATCAGGCAGTGTTCCTGCACAAATATTTCTAACACAGATAAACAATTAGTCACTGTCGAGTATAGTTTTTGACACTCTTGGCTGGTTTCTTGTTGAATTTTTGGTAAATTCACTAAAATTGTTTTTTGGTTGTCTACCAATRCTCTTTCATTTTCGTATCTTTCGACCAGTGCTTCCCAAGCCAGATTAAAGTTTTCGTCATTTAAAGCGAAACGCTTGACGATACTGTCTTGCCTCCCCTTTTGTTTTGTACCTGAGATGGTACAGCTTTTGAGCTCGTGAAAGTTTCGGATGGTTTATGTATACGGCAGTGAACATGTCCCGGAAGGACGGCCACT
>NW_017537209.1:95822-106197 GCF_001853355.1 Bactrocera latifrons | reverse complement strand
CTGCAGGTGTGCTTTGTGATTTATCATCATCAGCCATTTTCGGAATTTCTAATAATTGAGGTGTTCTTGATTTAACCTCTTTTGATTTTTCCGATTGCATTGTCTGCGAAATACTTTCGTTTAATTATTATATTATTCCTTAGTACGTGTATCTTTGAGATAAGAACATAAAAAGAAGGAAAACAACAATAACGCAAAAATCTACGCATGTATGTATATAATTATATGCATATAGTTATGCTTAATGTTTGTGTGTTCTTTTGTTTCCCTTGTAGTTTCGCACAATTGTCACACATGTATGTAATACGTATAAATATGCAATATAACGAAATGCGCGGTAAATAAGTAAAAAATTTTTTATATATTCGTAAATATATCAGTATTAAATATGTGAGTATGTACGCAAATGTTTTGTTGATTGCATCTGCATACGATTGCTCAAAAAGAACACGAAAAAGAAGTTTCAATGTTGATATGGATATCCTCGATGTACATGTATTTCGATTCCGTTTTGTTCCTCTTTTTTTTTTTTTTTTGTTTGTTTAAAGTTCACTGACCGGAGTAATACCGGAGTGTAACCTATTTATTGGTACGTTATATTAAGACAGAGAGAAAACGTAAGAGAGTTAAAACGAGGAATAGTTGGATCGCGATATACAGTAAAAGCTCCTTATTCGCGCTTCCTTTATTTGCGTTTTCACTGTTCGCCGATTAAAAAAATGAGACCCAATTTCTATAATCGCGACTAAAAATTTTTTTATTCGCGGATCTGATAAGTACATACATAATAATAAAATTATTCCGATAGGTATCCAACCCAAAATTCTTGTCAATTGGACTAATAAAAAAGTAAAACAGATAGATCCGGATTTTTACCCGAGCAAGGACGTCAACTCGGCAGAATTCTGCCGTTACAACAACAACAACAGGACTTTGACAAAAGCCGCCTTCRYCGCGATCGGTTGAATGAAAGCAACCTTATACCYCAATAAATAAAGATATTTTTAAATGTTGTTGTTCCGTTTATAGTAAAAGCCGCTTTGCGTGTTTTATTGTTTTGTCTTTCAATTAGTTACAAAAATTGTGATCGAGTAACACGTCTCTACTGCACTCTTCCTAGTTCATAATGTCAACTAAAAAAAAAAAGAGAAATGAGTTTCGACATGAAAAAAACTGTGTTACCACTTAAAGTGAAAATATAAATGCTTGATCGTTTACGCCTTGGAGAGTCATTTGCAACCATATCATGCTCATTCAATGTCAACGAATCAACTGTACGATCGATAAAAAAAATCCGAAGATAAAATAAGGTCGTTTGTAACTTCAACTTCACTGTCAGCTAAAATTGTTCGTGATCCAGCAATAGAAGAAATGGAAGTGGCGTTGTCATTATGGATCGAAGACCGCAACCAAAAAAGGGTGCCCCTGAGTGGTCCAATGGTCCGGGAGAAGGCAAAGCCTCTTTACAGATGGAGAATTTCAAGCATCAGAAGGTTGGTTCAATAAATTTAAGGTTGGACAATCATTGCACAACATCAAAATCGTTGACGATACTGTCAGTATCGTTGGAGAAGCAGTATCTGCAGAGATTGCTGCAGCCGGACGATATCCAGAAGAATTTGCACAACTAGTAGCTGATGGAGGATACAAACCTGAGCAACTTGGTTGGTTGGTTTTGGAGGAGAATGCCAAACAAAACATACGTTTCTAAGAGCGAAAAGTCTGCTCCTGGATTTAAGGCAGCACAGGATAGAGTTAGACTGCTGCTATGTTCTAATGCATCTGGAGATTGTGCCATTAAGCCACTGATGCTTTACAGATCGTTTAGTCCTCGGGCTTTACAAAATCAAAACAAAGACAACCTGCCAGTGTTTTTTCGTGCTAATAAGAAAGCGTGGGTTACAAGCGCTATTTTTTGTGAGTGGTTCCGGAATTGTTATGTTTCTAAAGTTGAAGCTTATTTAAAAAAACCGAATTTAGACTTTAAAGTGCTCCTAGTTTTGGACAATGCACAAGGTCATCCTCGCGAACTTGAAACTATGTATCCAAATATAAATGTGACATTTTTACCTCCCAACTTTGTGAGGCTTTGGTTCAACCTATGGGCCAAGGAATAATCCAGGCCGTTAAGCTCTATTACATTAGACGAACCTTCAAAATCATATTGGATAATATGGAATGTAATCCTGATATGAATGTTATGGAATGCTGGAAGAAATTTGACATAGCAAAATGCATCGTAAACATAAAAGAATCTATGTAAGAACTGAAGCCACACACATTGAAGTTATGCTGGAAAAAACTGTGGCCTGCTCTGACTGCAGAAAATTACGAAGAATCTGTGCAAGGTTGATAGCAAACATAGCCGCAATCGCGAATGGAATAGGACGAGATGGGTTCGAACAAATAGAATCAAGTGACATTCAGGAATTGTTTGAATCGCAAGATGAAGATTTGACTGAAACCGACTTGGAGGAAATGTTAAATTCCCAACCTATTGCAGAAGTGGCTTCAACAAGCACTGGAAACGTGACATTCAATTTGAAAAATCTTAGTGAAGGTTTAAGAATGGCAAATAAGCTCTGCGATTTCTCTATGAACATTGATCCGTTTATGGAACGAAGTATAATTTTTAAGAGRCAAATTGCTAATGCGACTACTGTGTATCAGTCTGTATTGAAGGAGCTTTTGAAAACTGCTAAGCACGAAAAAATTACAAAATTCTTCAAACTATTGCCTAAGCCTTAAGATAATTAATTAAAATGTTCAAAAACTTCAATTAAATCTTTTTTTTTATATACCTATTTGTTTTTTTTTCACCTAGGAACATATCCCATATAAATTACCATCCCGTATTCACGGTTTCTGTATTCACGGCATATTTATGGAACATATACCCCGCGTATAAAGAGCTTTTACTGTACATGCATACATATATGTACATACATAAATATCCACTGTGATGTTGTTGTTGCTTTTTTTCTTCTGCCTTAGCCCAAGGGTTATCACCAGAACTGGCAAGTAAGAATACTTGACTTTGAAAAAACATTTTTTTTTTTTTTTGTTGTGTGTTTGGAGACACGAAGTAAGCTTGAAGGCAGGTAGTTTAACAACAGTTTCTAAAAATTTTCCTTAGTACAGTTGATTTATATATGTACCATATGTCTATGAATATATGTATATTAATTACGGAATATAAAATTTGGCGCGGAAAGTTTGACGACCCATAAATTTTTTGTATGTATGTATGTATGTATGTATTTTTTTTATACACTAGAGTACCTTTACTTTTATGTGCACATATTGCTTATTTATTATAGGCGATCCTGCTTGTTGCTTTTTTAGCTCAAGGGGTATCACCAAGACATGCAAGTAATAATACTTGACTTTGAAAATATTTTTTTTTGTTTTTTGTGGAAAATTATAGTGTGCTTGGAAACACAAAATAAGCAATAGGCAGGTACCGTAACTTTTTCATTTATTTCGGTACCTATATACATACATATGTACATATATATTCCGAACTGTCTAACTGGTTTTTCGTATAGAAYAGTTGGGTTATTTCTGAGTAGCTGTATGCCGTTTTACAGCTTAAACTGTATATTGAACATACATATGCGCATAAATAATTTTATTAAAAATTAAATTGGAAAGGACTCACTTTTTTCTCCGCCAAGGGTTTTTGGGCAATACTTATATATGTATGTGTTCTCTCTATGTCGGTTGTGTGATGTCTTCCGTGTTTAGTTCTTTTCCTCTTCTCACGCTGCTTGCCTGTTGAGATTCCTATATATATACTTATATGTAGATTTTGGGGTTTTATTTTTGTTGTTGATTATGATTTTACCGCGCCCGTACTTGGTTCTCAATTTTTTTTTTTTTTTTTTGTATTTGTTTTGTTTTAGTTGGTTTCGCGCCCGTTTCGAAGGTTTGAACACTTAATGTATGTATGTTTACGTACGTATTTATTTTATTCTTTTAGCACTGCACTCTAGTTATGTGCTATTGAACATTCTTTTATATACAATATTCCTTTTCACAGCACTTTTCAGTATCTTTTCTATAATCTATTGTCACTTCACTTTTGGTACCGCACTTTAGTTTTTAGTTGCTTGTGTTTAAATGAAAGATTTAGTCGTTAAAGGGAAAAGGGTAAAAATTCAACCACTTATATTTCCGGCAAAAATTCAATCGTATAAGTAAACTTGGTTCACAATATTTTATGTTTTTATAAGTATATACATTTTCTTTTGGTTTTAATTATTTTACTGCTGCTGCTGCCAATGCACACCACTCACACAACCGAAAAAACTTTCCAAATTTGGACCCCAAACGAACTATACGCGGATCAACCGTTGAGGAGTTGGCGAAACGTGTATCTTTTTTCGGGTGTAGAAATCGAATAGCACCCATCCCGATCTAAGCAATCCTTTTTGATCGATTAGGTGGTGAAAACGATACGTATGGTTGTGTGTAGTGTGGTTGGTTTGTTGCGTGGGGTTGCGTGTATGATAATGTAGGTTTTGTGCTGACTGTTGTGTTGTGTGATGAGTATGAGTTGTGTGATGAATGTTGCATTGTGTGCTGAATGTGGTGTGTCGTGATGAAGTTTGTGTTGAGGGCGGGATGCCATGAAGTCGCATAAACACATTGGAATCAGGAAGTACTAAGGCAACTTTTCCGCACTATTAGAAATCCCGAATCGAAAAAAGTCCAGAATCGACCCACCCTAGTGATCGCCTTTACCTCACTACACAATATTTTAACCTCATAAGCACCGTTATAAATCTTAGCATGGTATAAAAGTAGTACCACATTTTTTGTGCTAATGCTTTAATGTTGTGGAGAAATATGTTTATTAATTTGCAATTTCAATAGAAAAAATCTGCGTAATTTCCATACTTAAAAGTCTGCATTATTAATCATTTAAATTTTTTTTTTTCAGCCTGTTTACTTGAACATCCAAATAAGATCAAATCAAGGTATGTAAACATGAAGTAGCTTGCTCAAGCAAAAGAACGGAAAATTCATATGCCCACTTTTAACCAATAAAGAATAATTTATGAGTAATATCTTTTACTTATTTGTTTTTCTTCCATTTTAGGAAGTTAACTGATCTTTAGTAATATACATATATAGTTAATGGAAGCATCGTCTTTTAAATCTTCAGATGTGATAGAGTTTTTGTCATATACCTATAGAAGGTACTATTATACTCTGCAGCAAAATGTTTCAAGAGTAACAAAAAAATGTTCACAACTTGACAACCCCTATACCTACCCTATAGGGGCTGTCTCTTATACACATCTAGATGTGTATAAGAGACAGCCTATAGAAGGTACTATTATACTCTGCAGCAAAATGTTTCAAGAGTAACAAAAAAATGTTCACAACTTGACAACCCCTATACCTACCCTATAGGGGTTGTCAAGTTGTGAACATTTTTTTACTCTTGAAACATTTTGCTGCAGAGTATAATAGTTTTGTTCGCCGAACGGTTTTATGTATCATCCAAAACTAATCGAGATAGATGTCGGGATATATATATATATATAAATGATCAGGATGGCTAGTTGAAGTCCGGGTGTCTGTCTATCTATGCAAGCTGTAACTTGAGTAAAAACTAAGATAGTTCCAAAAAACAAATTACGCATAATCGRAGGCATAATTGGTCCGCATAATCGGACCACTGCCACGAACACAAAGCGCCATTAACTGAAAACTAAATTAAGATATAAACCTCTAATGTGGCACATGGGAACTCAAGAGCTGGAAAAAAATTTAAACAGTTGGCGTAGACCCGCCTTCACATAAGTTTTCGAAGGATGATTATTTGACCAAAAATAACATTTGGCACCGTGCGACTTCTTCCTTTTCAGAAAAATGCATTTGCCCATAAAAAGAAAGTATTATGCAGATATAGAGGCCATTCAAAAGGCTTGCACCTGCATACTGGCGGACATACCAGCCAACGAGCTAAAACACTCATTCCACATGCTTTCGGACGGTGCAAAAAGCTGTATTGACGCAGAAGGAGACTATTTTAAATGAAATAAATTGATTTTTCTGAAAAAACCCGTTTCTTCTGTTTTTTTTTTTCTTGAAATTCAGGTTTACTTTGGAATGCACCTTGTATTAACTGATGCTTTATTTGTAGACTGGAATGAATACGAATCAGATGGAATTAAAAAATGTGTTAAATAGTAGGCATGGTTRCAGTCTGATTTCCACAATTTTGGCACTGTGACATATTAATATTAAAAGAATATTATGTACCGAATTTGGTTGAAATCGGTCGAGTAGTAGTCTTTTAGTAGCTTTTAACCAAATCCGAGTAGGCGGGGTTATTATACGATTTAACCTATTTTGACACTTCGCAAGTAGTGTTTAGGGTTAGTCTTGTATACATTTGGGTAACATAACTTTATTGGTTTGAAATATATATATATATAAGTCTTAGTTGGGGCTGTGCCACGCACTCTTTTTAAACTTTTCAAATTTAAGTTCTGCAACTTAATTTACGGCTTAGTTATGTCACTTTATACAATTTCCGTTAATGGCGTTTTGTGGACGTCGCTGTCCTCCACTGAATTGAAAACGTCACTAATTTATACAGAAAGGTGTATCCCTGAAAAAAAACGTTAATTAGTAAAAAATTTCATACATTTTGGTTTTCGCGTTAATTCCTACTGAATCTCTTATAAATCGAAATCTGGTTTCGTAATCTCTTTTAATTCATAATTCCTATTAAAGCACCGTTAGGTTTTGCTGTCATGATGCAAGCTTAACATCTTTCCGAGGAAAAGGCAAAGACAGAACAAAACAAATTAAAGTGGCAAAAAAGAACAATGTACTTATATAGATCCATGAACCCTATCATCAACACAACAAAAAAGCGTTTATTCTGCAAGCATATTCTTCTAGCACACTAAAACAACAAGGAGAAGATCTAGTAACCGATGCTCAGAACTTACTAAAATTATGKAAGGAACAATTCTGTAACTTGCTGAATGGCAGTGAAAGCATTAAGCCAGGACAAGGCGAACCCGATTCTCCAATCGATGACGTTGGAGCAGACGTTCCATTGCCCGACCATGAAGAAGGTCGAATAGCAATTACCCGTCTGAAGAACAAAAAAGCGGCGGGGCCCTTAGATTGCGGGCCAAGCTATTCACACACATCGGCGAAGATTTGATAAAAATGGTCGGACGAAAGCATGCCCAACGATTGGAATTTAAGTGTGCTCTGTCCAATCCACAAAAAGGAAGACCCCACAATCAGCATCAAATACCGTAGGATAAATCTCCTAAATATCGCTTGTAATGTTCTATCGAGCGTATTGTGTAAAAGATTACAACCCACGGTCAACAAACTATTTTGTATCACCATAAAAATAATACGTTGAGATGTTGAGCAACACCAAAAGCTCCGTCAGGATCGGGAAGGACCTCTTCGAGCCGGTCGATACCAAACAAGGTTTCAGACAAGGCGACTCCCTATCGCGTGACTTCTTCAATCTACTCTTAGAGAAAATATTCGCGCAGCAAAACAAAATAGAGAAGGTACAATCTTCTACAACAGTGGGCAGCTGCTGGCGGCATTGGTATCATTGGCCTTAACAGCCACGCCGTTAGTTCTGCTTTCTCAAGAATGGATAAGGCGGCGAAGCAAGGACAAGACGAAATGACTCTTGCGATCAAACAAACAGTCGTCGCACCCACGTCACTGTTGACAGTCATAACGAATTTGTAAATAATTTCGTCTATCTTGAAACCAGCACCAACACCAGCAACAGCTTCGAAATTCAACGGAAGAAGAAGTGTAAAGAAGAAGAAGTGATTGCCTAGATTAGCGAACGCGTATGCTCTAATGGAAAGAAAAGCTGTGTGATCCATTAAAGATTATGAATCAAAGAATATATTATATTAATTATATTTATAATATATAGTATATAAAATAAGTGCGTGATTAAATTCGTAACCAGTATATCTTTAATTCCGTTTCTATTAAATGGTTATCCCGCACAAATAAATAAAAATCTCCGTTTCGCTGAAGTTATAAGTTTATTTAGCTTATAAATTATAAGTTTATTTAGTGCGAAAATATTTTACTTTTTACAAATATTGTTTACTTACAATTAAGGGTTTTAATTATTTAAGTAATCGATTTAAAAAGGTGGAATAAGATCGCTGTTGCCGAAATGCTAACCGTAGCGGGCGGGACGGGTGTTGACGGAAGATTGGGCTGAGCGCGAACGTAAGCACGGATACGTGCGACCATGTATACGAAGTGTCGAATTGATGATGTGTGCAGTGTGTCGAACGAAATGTGTCGAATGCTGACGGGCGAAGTGTATGTGACGAATTGTGTTTCCCATCCTGTTGTCCAACCTTTTTGTTTAGTGGGTAGGGGTACAGGTGTGGTGAGTTGTATTGTATTGACATCAGCTGTGGTGAATTGCGCTGTTGCATTAGGATGCTCCAGTTTTACGGGGTAGAGGGGGTGGATGCTTAACTCATTTAAACATTTTGGGCCCCCTAGGCGAACATTTTGCCTGATATCTGTTGGCGTAGCAACCGAGGCCGCAGAATATTAGATGTAAGAAGCGATTGTGGTTCTAATAGCCGATTGTATTTTGTGTCAAAATTGGTGCTTGAGGTAATAATTGATTTTGCGTGCTTAGACAACTTATTGTATTATTATACCAAATACCATTATACCATGCTTTTATTAATTTTATTAGCTGTTATTTATCGGTTTGACATACCGGTAATTTATTATATGCATTCTCTGTATTATCGGCAATGTTTGGAATTTATTTATTGGCGGCTTGTGAAGGATAGTAACTCCATGCCTGTCCAGATATGGCCAGAATGGGTACTCCTTAGCCCTGGAGTTAGGACTGTAGAGGGATCTTGCGAGAGAATGGCCGTGAATTGAAAACGGCTCTATTGTGAAATAGAGAATTCTTTATAATCAATTTGAAGCTTTGTACAGTTGATTCCAATAACTCACCGATATGAGGAGCGCTTGGATAGATGCGATAAAAGCGACCTTAGCTTTGAAAGCGTAGGTGCGTTAATGTATCACATTGGGAGTATTGTGATCCCTTAACTTTGTTTTTTTTTTTTAATTTTAATTAGTTTGAAAATGTAAGCCTCTATGGGGCAATATTGTATAAAATGTGTAGATTTTTCGACATTCGGAAACAATTTCTTTATATTTTATATTTAAGTGCGTATGCACTAATTTGACGTTTAGTACATACATATCTTGAGATTTTTTAAGCAGGATTTTTGTATCATTATTGGCAAAAGCCATCCTGCGGAGTCGAACTTATATTTTTTTTTATATGAGGCTGTCAGAGAGAATCTGACCTTGTTTTATTCTACCTTTATGTGGGGTAACGGAAAATTTGGGGCTCTAATGGTTGTCGTACGACGTACCGGCCATTATTTGATCGAGTAGTTGTGGCTTTAGAAAAGTGCTCATAATACCGATGTTTTAAAGTTTGTAAAAGCATCTGTTTAAATTGGTTTCGTTACTAACTTGGGGTCTATTTAAGCTTTCACTTTGGTCGGGTTCTGTTTTGTTCTTAGTTTTGATTATTTTTTCTTCTAACCTTTCCGCAATTTCATATTGGATGGTGAGAAAATGTTTCATTTGTTGCCACGTTGCTCACTTTTTTCTTAAAGAGAGCGATTGCTCCCATAGAAGTAACGACTTTTCTGGTAATGCGGCGGTGCAAATATTTACCAGGATAGAGTCCCAGCTGTCTGTGGGGATATTCAGTGTCGATAGAGCCGACAAACAATTAGAAACAGTGGATTCTAGTTTGATGAATTCTACACTTGTTTCTTTCTTAATTTTAGGCAAGCTTAATAGTGTCGTTACTTGTTTATCGACCAGTATTCTTTTGTTTTCATATCTAGCTTTTAGAGCTTCCCAAGCCAAATTGAAATTATCGTCATTTAATGCGAACTGTTTAATTATTTCGACTGCTTGACCTTTGCTTTTGTATCTGAGGTGATACAATTTTGGCGCTTTTGATAGTTGCGGGTGGTTGATGTAAACGGCTGTAAACATGTCCCGGAAGGACGGCCATTCTTCAGTTTTTTTTCCACTTTACCACCGTGTTTTAAGTGAATTTTTTAACTTTAAGACTACGTATTTTTTTGTACTAATACCCAGTGTAGGGTATAATGGCACCGGGTGATTGTTTGCCGTCTATATGTTTGTTCGCACTGCGAAGAGAGTGCGAAGGCGAAATGAAGAATGTGCATTTATTCTCCCGTATGCACTTTGTATATATTTTTGTATGTAAGAATATATAAATATTATCGCATTAGAAATTTTGCACTGTTTTATTTTTTTT
>NW_017537209.1:90584-95295 GCF_001853355.1 Bactrocera latifrons | reverse complement strand
CTTAAGAATTTATGTATGTTTTATTTGCCGGTATAATGTGCTTTTTTTTTGTTTTTTTTTTTGTTCTTTGCACACATATATTATGTGGCTGTTAGTATATAGTGCCTGTCTTTGAGGCTCAAAGGACCATGATTAAATTTGTAACCAGTATATCTTTAATTTCGTTTCTATTAAATTTTTATTCCGCACAAATAAAATAAAAATCTCCGTTTCGCTGAAGTTATAAGTTTATTTAGCTTATATTGGTAGTTCACAAGGTGTCATACAATCATAAATCGTATACATATGAAAATCTTAAAAAAGTATTAGACTTGTGAGCATCCCTGTGAGTTGTAAATAACATCTAATTAGCTGTTTGCTAAAATTTAAATAACTAAAATGCCGCGCGCAAGTGAAAAAGACAAAATTGTAGCCTAAATCATATGATTAATTTTCTGGATATGAATTCGAGTATGGGTTACATTTTTTACGGTATTTATTTACATATTTATTACACACCTTTACCATTTTCCAGGCGACGAGGAAGATGAAGCGATTGAAAATTTTAATTCATACATGTTTTGTGTGCTAAATAATCGTCGAGAATTGGGAGCAAACGGTGCTCAGAAAGTTCGATGATAACAGGTTCAATCAAATGGTTAGGGTCCGTCCCGAGGAGTTTTGTTATATTTTAAACTTAATAAAGCATGACGAAGTTTTTAACACAAAATCAAGTGAAGTGCAGCTCCCAATAGAATTGCAGCTTAAAATTGTCCTTTACCGTTTAGGATCATCCGGTGAAGGATAATCTGTGCGTAAAGCAGCTTCCCTTTTTGGTGTTGGTGATGGGGCACTATCAACAATCTAACCAGGAGAATATTTAAAGGTATTTAAAAATTGAAGTCTAAATTCCTACTTTGGCCCCATGAAAGAGAAAGGAAGCAAATTGTGTCCTCAACCAGTACAGAAATGCCGGGATGTGTTGGCTATGTAGACGGTTCTGAGGTTAAACTATCTGAAGGTCCTGTTAATGAGCATATGATGTACTATTCTCGCAAACGCCAATATGCGATCAAGCTTCAAGCTATATGTGATTATAAATTGAGAATAAGGCAGTTAATAGTTGCTTACCCGGGTAGTGTACATGATGCCAAAATATTTTTGAACTGTTTACTCTTCAAACATCCGGAGCGTTTCTTGTCAACCTCGCAGTGGATAGCTGGGGATAGTGCCTATCCACTGAAGCCCTTTTTAATTACGCCATTCAGACAAAATAGCAGCGAGTACACAGAAGAAGAAAGGTACAGTTTCCACAAATATTTCTCAAAATACCGTGTAAGAGTCGAGAACTCCTTTGGTCTTTTGAAAGAAAAATTCGGTAGCCTTAAGGAACTTAATTTCAGAATGCATTCGAGATCAAATAAGAATCAATGGAACGACTGGATTACTGTGTGCTGCATTCTTCACAACATTCTTATTAATTTTCACATTGAAAATGAAGACGGAAATGAAGTTGCAGGTCCTCAGTTCGACTTACCATTAGAATGTAACACCACAGATTTTCTTTTAATTTTATACAAAATGAAACAGCTTAGTTTGTATATCTAGCTAATATGTATTGTTTCAACATTCCACTTTTATATGTTTAGGCACTCGGAGCTTTTTTTTTTAGATTTCGACAATCTTGGTGGAACAATTATTTCTTCAAGATTTTGATCATTATATGGATTATTTATAAATGAAAAACATACATTTTTCTTTTAAATATACTTTAGAAGAAAAACTAATGCTTAAGGTACAATAGTTTAATTAAAAATATTAAAAGAAAATTTACTTGAACTCCAAAGGAAACATTCCAAATTAGAGATAATACATATATGTACATATATATACACATAAGTATATTTCCTCAAATATATATTAGAGTAAATTTTAATAGAATCATTAAAAAAAAATATATACATACTCTCTCAAAACAAATAAATGATTTGCGTTTAAACATATTGCACTAACATAGCTACATTTATTCACTTTTACGTTTTCAAGTATACGTGTATATTTGACGTTTATTGTACGTACATACATACGTACAAATGTACATATAAAATTATACCATTAACGTATAAAACGATGTGTGAGTCTATCTCATTGAAAACAAAAGTAAAAAATAGAAAAATTGGTCTTTTCGTATACTAAATAAGTTTTAAAAATTTATTTGTACTTCAGCTTTAGCTCCTCCATGGCGATTCGCTCTTTCATCTGTAGCTCTAGTTGTTTGATGTCTTTGAGCGCTAATATTTCAATTTCTTTGAGCTCCACTTCTTTAGCTTTTAACTGCAACTCTTTTTCTTTTTGCTCGAACTCTCTTTCCCTTGCAATCAATTCTGCCTCTAACTTTTGCTTTCGCAATGTTATTATTTCGCCATGGATTTGCATAATATCGGATACCGCTGTTCTGGAGTGTATTCCTCTTTGCCTTGGAGTGGTAACTGTTTCATTTACAACAGGAATTTCAATTTGCACAGRACTTAATACTTCAATGGTAGTATCAGCACTTTCCATTACGCACAAGCGTTTAGTCGGGCACCGAAAATATCGTCAAATTCGTAGAAATAGCGAAACTTTTTGAGCAAAACGCCTATATAAAGCTGATTCTTATGTATTAACAGTGATATTCAATTGAAGACACAAACTCACTTTTTATAGTATCCCCATCCATGCAAGCAGCGCCAGGACTTCCTTCCCATTCCTTCGCTTTATTATATGCAGATCGCATATTTCTTACTTTTGAGCGCGCTGATTTCCACTCGACCAGGATTTGTTTTTCATTCGCGAAGCGATTATAAAATAGCCGTGCCGATGGTTTCTGTAAATAACTAAGTAATTAATAGTTTCCATTTATCCTAAAAAATAACATCAAACCTCAAAATCGGGATTCTCAAGAAGGAATTCAGTCAACGCTTTTTCCTCGGCAACTTCCCAACGCTTTTGGGGGTTGTAGCGCTTGCGTTTTGGTAAAAACTTAAAGAAAGTATTCACAAAAGTTTAAATTAAAAAATAATTCAGCATTTTCTATTATATTTACCTCAACTTCACCGTTCGTGCCCATTTTATCCATTTACTTATTCGTTTAACGAATTTGCGGTCAATTTATTTCAACTAAATGTAAACAGTAAGAAGAAGAAAGATAAACAAATACAGCTGATTCAAAGTTGCATTGAATAAACACAGTACGCAGAGTCGTATCGTCAAATTTATATTTTTGCATTTAAAACAGCAACAACGGCTCTACAACGGTTGTACAAAACTATGACTTACGACATATATGACAATATACGACACCTTGTGAACTACCTAATAAATTATAAGTTTATAATACACTGCTAGTACCAATTCTTCGAAAATTAAAGATTTTTTTAACACTTAATTTTTTGATATTATAATTTTATGTTTCTATTTAATTTTTATTAAATTTGTAAAACGTACAAATAAATATATATACATATATTTTTTTTTATTTCCAATAAAATTAAATATGTAAACATGATATGAAATATAAAACCTCCGTTTATTCGAATTTTTCTTTCTTGAGTCTCGATACATGGAAATCTGGATAAATCGAATTAGTTAATAATATCTTACATTTTGACCGACATATCTTTTATTGGGTGTATGAAGATACGTAGTATTGACCTGATTTGATCTATTTCGAAAGTATTTCTATTAGCTATATTGTTGCTAAGTGAAATATTAACCCGATTCATTCCCATTCCCATTTTTGGCATACCGAGTTATTATTATCAGGAAAAGCTTTTCTCCTCATTTAAATTATATATCTCTCACATTTACCAATATTTTCTTCATAGGATCTAGGCCCCACATTTCCGGTATCTGGGGCTAGAAAAGTTACTGTCCGGTTGCGACTATTTTTATGTTGCCTTAACGGCATTCCTGCAAATTTATGTCCCGATATATTAATTGGCGCTTGATTCGTATACTGGAAAGTGAAAGATTGTAGCCCATTTTCGTACTGTAGTATGAGAATATCAAGGTAATAGGCATACCAAATCTGGTCGATATCGGTCGAGTAGCTCCTGAAATGTAGGTTTTCATCTAAATGTGGGCGGTGCCACGCCCATGGCCTTTTTTTTACACCGGCTCACGTAAAGCCATCTTTCCATCCACAACGTAAAATCTAGTGCTTCAGACGCATTGAATTATTGGTTTATCGCATTTGTAGTAGTTTTGAACAAAGTCGGTATATGGTGTGGGCATGTTTTCACCTCATGATATCACAAAAGGTGACGCAATGAAATTTTTATTGATATAGCTCGAATGGAAGATATGGGGTAGGGCAACGCTCACCTTTAAACATTTAGGCTGTTCGCGATAAAGGTGGTTATCGGGTTATGTGGTTATGTGGTTAAGGAAACAACAACAAAATGCGTTATGACAAAATAACCAACTTTGACCAACCCAGACCCTCGTTTACAGATTATGTGGTTGTTTGCTTATTTCCAGTGTTAGAAAGTCGTTGGAGTTTTACTAAATGGCAACACAAAAAATAAATAAAACTAAGCGAATGGCATTTCCATTTATATTTTCTAATTGGAAATTCTGCTATTAACAGCTGTTTTTTTGTTTACAATTGCATTGTGACACAGTTCAGGGCGCAAGATGTATTCACATTTTATACAAAGAATCTTTTGAACTCTTAAAATTCGGATTATTT
>NW_017537209.1:73029-90358 GCF_001853355.1 Bactrocera latifrons | reverse complement strand
ATAACCCGATAACCACCTTACCGTGAACAGCCTAATTATAAATTTTTGTACATACATACATACTAACATCCCAACTGTTTTATCCCGTTAGCTTAAGTTTTAGGTTAAATAAAATATTAACTGCAATAAAGATTTTAATTGTAATTAAACCGCAATCGAATTCGCACGCGTTTCTCTTTTCTCGCCGTCGTAATTTTCGGAACACTTAAATATTCTATGTAGTACAGGCAATTGGTTTATTTATGCGAAATGAAATATTTAAAATAATTACACAAGCACGCATCACAGAAAAATGTTTTATTGTCAAAAACGCTTGAGAGCAGGGACAAATGCGTGTTTAAAAAAAACTTAAAATTTACACTCATTGAAATAATAATAGTGCGCAAATTCTTTTCGCAACCAATTGCCAAGTGTAAACTTTTCGGTGTTCGATTTTCGGAGTCTGAGTGCAGCGCTGAAATACTTTCCCGTATACTTACCTCAGTGTAAAATTGTGAAGTGTATGCATATATGTACATTAATATAATTAGCATATAAGGAAAGAAAATAAACGGTAGTAGAGGTAGGTGAATTATTTATTGTGTACAGTGGCGGGCGCAAATAAAAGAACAAAACGTTTTTGTCCTACCGAAAAAAAAAATATATATATATACTTATGTATATATTAAGTTACAGTTTTAAAAAACAGTTTTCTAAACTGTGTCAATTGCCTCAAAATTAAAAGCCGGGAAGCCCAAAAGCCGCTGCTATTATCCGTTGCTTCGGTAATTATTTCGTTGCCACCACGTCGCTGTTGGTATCGCTGCTGCTGTCGTTTGTCCGCTGCTGTCATCCCGTCGTTGCTGCCGTCAATCCGCTGCTCCTATAACTTCGCTGCTGCCATTACGTCGCTGCTGCCATTCCGCCGCTGCACTTATAACTTCACTGCTGCCGTCAGTTTGCTGCTGCAGTCAATCCGTTGCTGTTTAAGTCGTCTTGGGAATGAGCTGCCGCTGCATCCTGTGCCTAACGGACTTGAACGCCGGCAAACAGCCGACGCACCAGGTAACGAGTGCGAATACTAATAAAATTGCAAACGCACACTTTCAGTTGGCTCTCTCTTTTCACATTACACGCCTATTTATACATATATATCATTCAAAGTAATCCCCTCCCGATGCAATGCACTTATGCCAACGGATTTTCCAATTTTCGAAACATTGGTTGTAGTCACTTTCCGGGATTGCTTCAGTTCCGTCTTCGCTGCGGCCTGAATCTCCTCTATCGTATAAAAACGGTGTCTCCGAAGCGGTGTTTTGAGCTTGGTGAACAGCCAGAAGTCACACGGCGCCATATCAGGCGAATACGGTGGTTGCGGAAAGATATGGGTTGAGTTTTTGGCAAAATGATAACGAATTACGAGGGCAGTATGGGATGGTGCATTATCGTGGTGTAGAAACCAAGAATTGTCTTTCCACAATTCCGGCCTTTTTAGKCAGATAGCGTTACGCAAACGACGCATAACGTTCAAATAATGTTCCTTGTTGACTGTTTGACCGTTTGACACCACGATAATCGAAGAAAACAGTCCATGATCTTGAATTTTGAGCGACTTTGGCGCGATTTTTTTAGTCTCGGCTCTCTTTTGCACGATATTCACTCGATTGAATGGTTGTTTCGGGGTCGTAAGCATAGAACCAAGTCTCATCGTCAGTTATAATGCGTTTCATGACACCCTGGTAGTCGAAAAGCATCATTTCACACACTTCAACGCGATGCTTTTTTCCAAAAAATTCATTGYTTTCGGTACCAGTCGAGATTTGACGCGCTTGAAGCCTAAAACATCCTTCAAATTGGTATTCGACACGTTCASGGCCGGCTTGGAACTCACTATACCACTTGTAAAGATTTTTCTTAGACATAACCTCATCACCAAAAGCTTTCTGCACCATCATCAACGTATCCGCAGCAGAAAATTGATTCCGTAAACAAAATTTAATGCAAATGCTTTGCTCAACAAATTTCGATATCGCAAAAAACGATACTATATAACTATAGCCAACTTCTCTCCAAGTAAGGAGTTGATCGACTTAAAGTCATTAAAGCGTCAAAGGACGATGGCGAAAAATAGTATTTTGCGAATAAAGACGGGTCTTTTAGAAAAAACCATGTCGTTAGGTTCAATTGAATTGCAATGTCGGCTCGACATATTAAATTCACATAGTGAAAAGCTAATAAAATGCCAATCTAAAATTGAAGAGATTGATGAGGACGGCATGGCCCGAGGGGAGTTAGAGGACATAATTGTTGAAACGAAATCAATAATTAAAAATATTTTCGCCAAAAATAGAACGTCAATTGCCGAAACGTTTTTGGTAGCTTCTCACAGCTCAAGGTTCCGTAAAACGAATTGCCGAAATTCAAGGGGGAATTTAAAAACTTTATGAGTTTGTTTGAGAGCTTGGTTCATAATGCTCCAAGTATCCCAGATATATAAAAATTTAACAATTTTTTAAATTGTCTATCTGGAGAGGCTCTGGAAACAGTTAAAGCGTTTCAGATGTCAGATGAAAATTACCCGAAAGCGTTGGCTCAAAAAAGTTAACCATAATAAATTTTTGATATTTTTCAATACAATATCTAAACTTTTAGAGCTGCCAACAATCGCAAAGCCATCCACGCCTTTATTGCGATCAATGATTAATAAAGTGTCTGCTGCTTATGACTCTTCGCTATCTCTGGGCGATTAGAAGCAAATAACAAACGCCATTAGAATACATATAGTTATGACAAAGGTTGACTCTACCACCCGATCCAAGTGGATCGAAGCAACTCTCATTCAAGGYTTCAGCAGTTAGCAGCGGAAGAAGCATCTTGTTCGAGGACTAAATCCGGAACCACAACCAGCATAAGCCACATGAAGCAGTCGCACATGGACAGGTCAAAACAGGTCAAACAGATGTTCGCGTTTGTGAAATCGGTGCCCTTATGCATAAATTGCTTGCGTAAGGGGAATACTGTATCCAAGTGCAGACCGGATCGATGTCGTGTATGCAATCGATCGCATCACACATTGATGCACCAGTACCCGGTTTCCTTTCCCACTGCATCTCATCCGCAACCATCAACCACACATGCCATGCATACCTACCTTCGAGAGCGTTACTGAACGCCCAAGTCAATTTTATAACGGAAGACTTGGCACAAAAGTTGCGGATTCGTCGACAACACAAAACGTTAAACATAATAGGAATTGGAAATTCCAATACAAAAGTGGGGACAAACCTACGCGCTTTTGTTAAGTCGCGGGTAAATAACTACGAATTTTCGGCGGAATTCTGGATAATGCGTTGCATTTCGACTAATCATCCAGACCATAACATAAATGTTAATGTCTGGAAAATTCCGCACAATATTAAATTGGCGGATCCAGAATTCCATAAATCAAAAAAGATTTATATCTTATTGGTTGCAGAAACCTTCTTCGATCTGTTAGCGATTGRCCAAATTAGAAGTGCCCCTAATCAACCAACGCTACACAAAACCCTTTTATGGTGGGTTGTGTCTGGCAAATATGCTAGCAATCTAAGTTCTCTTCCTTCTGCAACTAACACATTATGCCAATCTGAAGATGACTTAACGTTATTATTATAATTAAAGTTGAAACCTTCTGTAAGCCGCCCCATTTTTTCGTAGAATTTTCGAGCATTACCCCTATCGGCCAGCTTATCAAGCTCTTCATACTCACGCATTTCGGCCTCTTTCTTTTGCTGACTGCAAATGCGTCTCGCTTACCTCTTCAACTCTCGGTATCTATGCCATCCCGTACGTGTTGTGGTCGATCGTAACGTTGCGAGGTAGGCAGCCTCCGCTGCGACACGGCACTCTTCGTCATACCAGCTGTTCTTTTGTACTTTCCGAAAACCAATGGTTTCGGTTGCGGCTGTACGTAAAGAGTTTGAAATGCCGTGCCCCCCAGGAGTGCAAGTAGAGTAGAAAATCGTTCGGCTGTCTGTTGTGATTGCAGCTTCTCGACGTCGAACCTTCCCTGCGTTTGATGGCGTGCGTTTTTTGCTGCAAAGAGGCGCGTGCGAATCTTCGCTGCAACAAGAAAGTGGTCCGAGTCGATGTTAGGACCTCGCAGTGCACGCACATCTAAAACACTGAGAGACGTGTCTTCCGTCTATCACAACATGATCGATCTGGTTGGTGGTTTTTCGATCCGGAGACAGCCAGGTAGCTTGATGTATCTTTTTATGCTGGAATCTAGTACTACAGATAACCATATTTCGGTCCCCGGCGAAGTCGATCAGCCTCAACCTATTTGGGGATGTTTCCTCGTGGAGGCTGAATTTACCGACCGTACTGCCAAAGATACCTTCTTTGCCAACCCTGGCGTTAAAGTCACCAAGCACGATTTTGACATCGTGGCGGGGGCAGCTCTCATAAGTGCTTTCCAAGCACTCATAAAAGGCATCTTTGGTCACATCGTCCTTCTCTTCCATCGGGGCGTGGGCGCAAATCAGCGATATGTTGAAGAACCTCGCTTTGATGGGGATTGTGGCTAGACGTTCATTCACCGGGGTGAATGATGGTACTCGGCGACGGAGTCTCTCTCCCACSACGAATCCTACACCAAACTTGCGCTCCTTTATATGGCCACTGTAGTAAATGGACCTACTCGTCTCTGTCCTTGTCCCGTCCATCGCATTTCTTGGACGGACATCAACCAGCTGGGCAGCGGCACCTTCCCAATTAAGGGACCGGACATTCCAGGTACATGCCCTCAATTCGTAGTCCTTATTTCGTTTGCCATAGTCGTCATCAAAAGTGGGGTCTCTCATCCGAGGCTGTTGTTGCGTTGTCATTGGGGTGGTTTTTTTTACGTGGCGGGTCCCACACCCAGCGCACAACCCTATGCAGGGAATGTTTCGCCTTCTCACTTTAGCTCACCTTCAAACGGTTGTTCTTAGGCTACCCAGAGGATACTTGGTCAAGGACCGGAAGTCGTGAGCTGCTTGAGTCATATGTAAAAGAATCGTTTCTGGCCACACCCAAGTGAATGGCGATCAGAAAACTTTCCTCACTTGCGTGAACTTCTACACGTGACTCCATACTCCTAAACGGAACATATTGTCAGAATTTCAAAGCCAAAAGATACACCCTACCATATGTAGGTTTTCAGACAACTTTTAGGGTATCAATATACAATATTTACAGACTTACAGCTTTGTATCTCGAATTCCGAGGTTAACTTAGTGTAATGATGGGATGGGTCGATTCCGGACTTTTTTCGATTCGGTATTTCTAATAGTGTGGAAATGTTGCTCTAGTACTTYCTGATTCCAATGCAACTTTTTGTTTTGAAATCGGATTGCATCTTCAACCCCAACTCCGGCCTTGAAATTTTGGAAATTCGCCTAAAATCGTGAAATTGTCTACCTAGCGCCTGAAATATGGCAAACAAAAGTTATTTGTCACGTCATTTACTACCGAAATGGTATGTTATCATGGCCGTAGGACGAACCGTTCCCGAGATGCGAGCGAAAATGCGGAACGCCACAACGCAAGATGAAAATCGGTTTGCGGCCACCCTTCTTGACGTTGATTTCGCCGAGTTCTATCACTTACATTCATTTCATTGCGCCATACGACACGTTCGGACTGGTCTCCACATAAATATTTTTTCATCGAGTTCCTTCACTCTTATCGTTGATTTCGCCGAGTGCTATCACTTATATTCTCTCAACAGAACACAGAACTCAAAATGTCTGTATCTAATTTTAAATTTAGGCAGAAATGTCCTGTGTTTGGCATATATCCGTACAATATCTCTGAGCCCCAGTTACCTACTTACCAGGATGTTCGTTTGTGTTATCAGTTTGAAAGATTTCGTATAGGGTGACTACGAGGCCACAACTATGAACCTAGAAGTAAAGAGGTTACAGAAATAGTTGCAAAAACGGTTGAAAATACTTTCAAAAAGTCATCTATTCCGATAGTTTCACACACCAGAGTTGTACAAATGCTCACCACATACCATAAGAAATTTCTGACTCTTAAACAAATGTTTTTAAGGAACCCAATAGGTTTGAGCTCTAAAAGAGACGACTTTGTCTCTTCTGCCGGAAAATTATTTGACATCGCTGCTTGTAAATGCATTTATTTTTCTTCCTGCACTTGTCCAAAGGAAAGGAAAGTTCCTATCAATGAACRACCATTTCTCTTGGACCAGAGAACCAGAAGAATTGGTCGCATTGGAAGTGTTGATCTACCTGAAACAAAAAAGATTACAAAGAAAAATGAACGTAAAGAAAAGCTTTCAAAACGTCATTCAACATCAACACTTACCAGAAAAGTATCAGCTAGAACACGTGACCATTCAGATCAGCCAGACTCTCATACAGACGACAACAATGTAGGTGCGTCGCTCATGGATTCTCCCAAAAATGAAGCTGATGATGCATTTTCTCTTCCATCTTCTAAAACCAAACAAAGCACACTAGTGTTAGAACACACTGCTTTAGCTGCCCAAGGATTTGGAGTAAATGATRGAGCAGCGGCCTTGATTGTTTCATCTGCTTTTCTGGATGCCAAAAAAGCAGTTCGATAACAGAGGATCAGTCTAGCTTTGTCACTGACAAAAGCAAGATTAGTCGGGCAAAAAAAGTGTTGGAGTTAAGCTCCAAAACACCGAAAGTATTGACTCTGTATATGGGCAGTATTTTGACGGCCGCAAAGACAATACACTTACACAAGTCAGCGAAGGTGAAAAGTACTACCGCGACACTGTCAAAGAGGAACATATTTCTCTTATGGYGGAACCTGGTTGTCATTACTTTGGCCACGYCAYCTCTCCTTCCGGGTCAGCTGAGGATGAGACGCAAGCTATATGGCAACATTTACAAGACAATTCAGTTGATGTGGAACATCTAGAAGTTGTCGGTACTGATGGCGCCAACACGAACACAGGTTGAAGAAGTGGAATCATTCGGAAACTAGAATAAAGAATAGGTAGGCCATTACAGTGGGTTGTTTGTCTTCTACATTTCAACGAACTTCCATTTCGTGCTCTTTTCGAACACATAGATGGTATCTCAAAGAGTCCAAAGACATTCTCTGGCGACATAGGTAAACTGCTCCCTGATTGTGGGAAGTTGCCTGTTGTCAAATTTGAAAGTTTTCCATCCTGCCAATTACCTTCTGAKGTTATTAATCCCACCCAACTTAGCACAGACCAAGCTTATCTCTATAAAATATCAGAAGCTGTTATTTCTAGTCAATGTTCCTCAGTAACCAGCAAACCACGCTGGCTCAACTGTGCAAATAGAATTCTGAGATTATACATTTCTACTGACAAACCAACAAAGGAAATAAARATTTTGGTTTACTCACCTTTGTGAATCTCAGTAAGATTCAACAGTTCAATCCAAGAGGGCTCGCGTCATCTCTAGGCTGCAATTCAAAGGTCGAGATACTTACCTGCTGAACTGCGCAAGGTTGTCGATTCATCCATTCAACAGAATGCTTTCTTTGCTCTTCCAGAAAACATTCTCCTTAGTACGATGACTGATGAAAGGATAGAAGTCAGAAAGTTGGCCCTTGACCGTCTTCTGGCAGCCAGAGAAGCAGAGTCTGACACTGTAAATGGAAGGGTTAGATGTAATAAAGTGCAAAAGCTGAATATCAAAGCTAATGATTATTACGATATAATTAACTGGAAGACTATTGACTGTTCCACCAGTTCTTTGTTCAGTTTCTAACGAAGAACTCATAAAAGGGCTGACGGGTAACACTGCAAAGGTATGGAAATTTAGTAAATTCCCCTCACACCGCGGCAGTCGAGAGAACCGACAGAGGCATCTTCTAAAGTTATTGCCATGAGATGCGTATTTCAGGCGCCAGGTAGACAATTTCACGATTTTATTAAAATTTCCGAAATTTCAAGGCCGGAGTTGGGGTTGAAGATGCAATCCGATCTCAAAACGAAAAGTATTATTACACTATTAGAAATCCSGAATCGAAAAAAGTCCGGAATCGACCCACSCWACTATAATGACTGGACTATCAAGACAACACTGAGTTGGAACAATTGAAATGCACTATCACTACAACAAGCAATTCTAAACGAACAAACATCAAAACAGCCTTATGTTTCAGTAAGCGAACACCATTAAAGAAAAATCATCAAAACAACCTTATCTTGGAACAATAGAAGTGCATTATCAGTACAACAACCAATAACAAGCCAAATAGTTATTTACTAGTAAACAACCAGCACCTCAATAGTATAAGTGGCACTAAGATTTATGTAAAGAAATATAAACAAATAATATAATCTCTATTTAAACAAACTATCACCTAGTAATAAGTTAGTATAAATAGAAGTACGAAACATGTAATAAGTTAGTCTTAAGAGTATAAATACTCGGTGCAGCTCAAAATATATTATTTTGACTAATTTTTTCTTTTATAAAAATAAACTCGCGCATCGATCTACATGTTCATACATTTCTATATACTTATATGTACATATAATTGTATTCATTGCCGAACAAATAATGCACACCATAAAAACATATGTGCATGTGCGTACACAGGTGAACATGTCACCAACAAAAAATTTAAAACAAACAAATTAAAACAAAAAAACAACAATCGTCTCAAATAGTATAAGCATCACAAGTCAATATGGTAACCAAATTCTCGAAGCCCAAATGTAGTAAAACTTACAATAAAAACTTTTTCATTCATAAACGCAGGCGCACATTCAACAAGCGACGTTGATTCATTCATAAAAACAGACGCCGCAGCATCTTTCCGAGCATGCCTTTGCGTAAAAGAGTCTATTGACGACGATGGCAATGGCTAAAAATCATACATTTTCTTTTCTTTCTGATTTTCCTCTGGAAGGAAAAGTGTCAACCCGCAAACTCGCAAAGCACAGAAATAAGTGACAAATGCGGCAACATAACTCTTGCCGATCAGATTTGTGGTTGTGTTTTTGTTGCGGTCCTTGGGTTTTGTCAAAAATTCCTAGTTTTTCACACCAATTGTTAGCGATTTCTTTGCTGAGGCTTTTCGAAAGCTAAAACAGACACTAAATATAAGATAAGATAAGTCAATTTGTATTTTTTAACTCAACTTCATTTGCACTTACCCACATATATTTTGTGGTTTTTTAATCAAAATATATTATTTTTCCTCTGAAAACAGCTGTTTTAACAAAACGCGTGCTAATACTTTTACATTGCCGTTTTTCTTTTGATCACTCAGCTGTTCTCCTTTTCGTATTCCCTTTTGTTTTGGCATTGCCAACTACAAAAAATATAAGCAAGGCTTTAGGAGCAGTCAGTGAACGTACTTATTGTGTCAGTAGCTTCCAACTATTATTATTATTATAGTTATTCTAGGGAAAGCATCCCAGGTTCCCCAATGGCTAAGGAGGTAAATACCCCGAAAAGGATGCGTGAGACAATAGGCTTTCTACCTCCCACTAAAAACCTGAAAAGTACAAATAAAATGGAGCAGTCAACCTACAGCGAGGCAGCGAAATTGGTGCAAGCCAATACAACGGTTAAACCAGCGCAAGCGAAGCTTGGGTGGACGTTGTTAAAAAGCGAAGACCACTCGAAAAGAAAATAAGATCGAGGCCAGACAGCATCATACACAAAAGGATGGTGCATCATACGCGGATATTCTCCGGAAAATAAAAGGTGACAGTGGTTTGAAGGAATTATGCTTCACGTACATAAGAAAAATGTTGAAAGGAGACCTGCTATTAGAGCTAAAGAACCAAACGGATAAGAGAGCTGAAGAATTCCACAGTGCCTTAGAAGGAGTGGTCGGTGAAATGGCTGTGATACATCCCAAAACCCACAACGTCATGATTATGTGCAAGAATTGAGACGAAATAACTTCTCCAGAAGAGATTTGCGAAGCTATGCAAAAAGAGTGTGGAATAGAAAATCTGGGAAAAATAAACGTTAAGAGTATGCGAAAGACCCGAAGCGGCACTCAAATAGCTGTCCTATGCCTGCGCKCCCAGGACGCCAAGACTTCGCTCAAGGTAGGCAAAATAACGATAGGGTGGTCTTTATGTCACCTCCGGGAATACTCCCCCATTCCCCGTTGCTTCCAACCCCGTGGACAGGTCGTCATGTAGCGTGGTAGCGAAGTCATGTACAAACAATCCAAGCTGCATGCTTTGCAAAAGAGCACATTCAGCCTTGAGTACTACATACCCCTAATATCTCGAAATGGCGAAATCGTTAGAGAAATGAGGATAATGCGCTACTAAAACAGACAGTATTTGAAAAAAACATTGATGGCGCCTTACTAAGCGAGCAATACTCCCAGCGTTCGGAAAGCACATGGACTTCAGACATATTTGGAAAGGCTGCAATATGGTCATGTAAAGGACAACTGTTTATGTCTCGCTCCGGAGGTCATAATTTTTTCACATGGGAAAATATACGAGGCATATACTTTGTTAGCTGTTATGCTCCTTCCAATGACTCAATTAAAGATTTTGAAGACTTCCTCCTGGAACTTGTTCTAGAAACCAGAGGCAAATCACCAATTATAATCGCAAACGAATCTTACGATCTTGAATAGCGGAACGCAAAATAGTTTTCAAAAGGGAAACAAAGACTCTATAATTGGCTCCTTGTTTGCCAACATGGCTATTATTGCTGAAGTCTCTTATGCCGGAGGGACGGAACGCCGCAGCAGGAGCACATGTCAAAAACGAACATGGAAATAAAACGATTTTGATGCCGAACTTCTCGAGATGGTGTGGAGTTCAGCAAATATACAAGGAGAAACGCCATGCCCTTGGTATCCGCAGTGCGAAAAGAATTGGTCACAGCATGCGACGCAACCATGCGTAGGACATCACAACAATCGGAAGCCAGCGTATTGGTGGAATGAAGAAATAGCTGGACTTAGAAAGCTCTGCCAATCAGCTAGACGCCGTCTGCAATGTAATCAACGRGAAGAAAATGAAAGCAGTCTCAGACAAATATTTAAAAGTCAGAAGAAGCTTCTCAAATCAGCCATTGGCCGCAATAAAAAGAAGTGTTCTGAAAACTCTGTGAGGAAGCAAACGAAGACCCCTGGGGAACAGCATACAAAATCAGTATGTCCAAATTCAAAAATAAGGCACAACAGTCCAAAAACGTATCCGCAATCGCAAGTCGTAGAGCCACCACTGCTAGTTAGCAAAGAAGAAATATTGGCCATAATCGGAAAAACTAAATGCAGCAAAGCGCTTGGATTAGATTCCATACCAAACAGAGCATTAAAGGAAGCTCTGACTTTGAAACCAAAATTGTTCGCAGAAATGTAACATGCGTGCTTAAAAGAAGGAATATTTCCCGACCCATGGAAAGTGCAGCGGTTCTACTCCCTAAACCAAAAAAGACTCCGGAGGAACCTTCATCATATCGACCTCTTTACATGCTTGATACTATTGGCAAAGTATATGAAAGCATACTAAGAAACCGCTTGGAGTTAGTAATCAAGAAAGCCGGCTGTTTTTCAGAAATACAATGCGGCTTTATGAAAAAGAGGTCCACCATTGACGCATTATACGATGTCGTTGACACCGCCAAATGCGCAGTAAGTAGCAAGCGATGGAAAGGCGCAACAAAAAAATATTGTGCGCTGATCACCCTGGATGTGAAGAATGCCTTCAACTCAGCAAATTGGGTAAACATAATCAAGGCTCTGTATGATATGCACGTTCTTCAATATCTTATGGAAATTGTCATAATTATTATTGTCATAATTATTATTGTCATAATTATTTTGAAAACAGATGACTTTTAGTCGATACAGATGAAGGCACCAAGAGCTAGTCTATCTCGAGCGGAGTACCGCAAGGCTCGGTACTAGGTCCCCTTTTATGGAACATAATGTATTATCTATGCCAGTGGACAACGACTGAACGATAGAGCGTAAGCGTACGTGGGAAGTTAGTTTGCAAATTTTTGCTATGAAATGCCGACCACTGATATAGATTCTATGCTAGCATACACTGCATGTTTCGAATTGTTTAGAACGAATTGTGTTCGCTATCCTTTTTCCCATTATTTTTGTTGAGTGGATTGCTTGATGTAGAAGTGTGGTGAGTTGTGTTGTGTGGTGATGTATGAGTATGGTGTCATCGGACGTGGTGAGTTGAGCTGTTGTATTAAGATGCGCCAGTTTTACCGAGTGGAGGAGTTGGATGCTTAACTCATTTAAACAATAACTATTGCGAATTGGCCCACCTTCTGCATTCATTCTTAACAAAAAAAAAAAGTTTACAAATCTTTATAATTGAACTAGAAATTATAAAATATACTTAAAACATACCTTCCTCAACAATTTAACGGCGAAATGTGTCTTTATGTAAAACGTCACATAAAACAAGGTTGCAGTTATATTTTTACTTGTCACTGCACAAAAAAAACCATGGGTTTTCGTTTTTTTGTTGCTGTGCCGTTGCACCAAGTCTAAAATTTTGCAATCCATGCACTGTGCAAAGAATATGCCTAATGTGTCGAAGCACTGACACGATGACAAAGCGTCACAACATTGTGTAGTTGGTAGAAAATCGGAGCTGTGCCGAAAAATACAAACGAACGGCTGCTGCTTGTCACCGCATCCTTTGCCGCTGTAACAGCTTCGCCTACAAACCAACGTAAATATGTATGTTTGCGTATGAGCTTGCATATATATCGACSACGAAAATTTTTGAGACCCTCGTAAAAATATTTAAGAATTGCAAATTATTTTAAATCGGCAAGAGATTGTTTTTTTTTTTTGTTTTTAAGTAGGGGAAAGCATCAAAAGCCGAAGTGCGGAACTTCAATCCGCTAAACCTAACCTACTCCCAATTCCAGACTCTACCACGGAAACATCTGATTAAGTATTACTTCGTGGGAGTGATAAGACATTTAAGTCTCTTCTATGGCACGGACTGACGGACGCCTACTGTGGTATATTTGTCTCAGTTTTGTCATGATTGAGGCTGCCGCTTCGCTGATAGCTCTCCAGTTCTCAGTGGACTGACACATGAGTGTCGTCAAATTTTCCACCGTAGAACTACCACCGAGTGTAGTTTTAAGTGTTTCCCTTGCACTTAAAAAGCGTGGGCAATAAAAGAAAACATGCTCAGAGTCTTCACGGCACTCTGAAAACGACGGACAATTCGGACTAATGTCGGGCTGGAATCTGTACAGATAGCTTCTAAAGCAGCCATGTCATTTAGTATTTGGGTTAGGTCGAAATCCAGGTCCCCATGTCATCTGTCGATCCAGGAATGGATATCCGGTATGAGTCTGTAGGTCCACCGTCCTTTGAGTGAGGTTCGCYACCGTTGCTGCCATATAGTTGAGCTTTTCACTCTCTCTCTTCTTTTGGCTCCCGTAGCTGGCTCTGATAATTTGTACACTCGCTTGTATTCGTCACCCTGGATGTTAATGGGCATCATATTAGCCATTACGTCAGCAGCATAACTGTAAATTTTTCGGAAAGCACTSATAACTCTTAGTGYCGACAGCCTGTACACTGTATTTATTTTTCTGGCATATGCTTTGATACCTAGCGCCTGGAGCCATATTGGAGCCGCATATAATATAACCGATCTCATTACTTTTGCGAGTAAAAAACGCCGGCTGGAACGCACGCAGCCTTTATTTGCCATCATTTTTGAAAAGGCATTTAGGATTTTGTTCGCTTTACCTGCAGTGTATTCTAAGTGGTCCTTAAATTTGAGCCTTGAGTCTACTATTACTCCCAAATATTTTGGGTGTGGCTGTGAATGAATCTGGCACTCCCATATGGTGAGAGAAATACTTTCCTCCACTTTTCTTGTACTTGTGAGCAAGACTTCAGTCTTTTGCTCCACCAGTTGTAAACTCGTTGTGGAGAACCATTGGCGCAGACCATTTATGCACTCGTTGCATTTGCTCCGGAGATTATCGAGGTGTTTAGCAACTGCTACCACAATAAGGTCATCTGCGTATGCAACTAATTTAACAGTGTATGCTAGCATAGAATCTATATCAGTGGTCGGCATGTCATAGCAAAAATTTGCAAACTAACTTCACACGTACGCTTACGCTCTATCGTACAGTCGTTGTCCACTGGCATAGATAAATTGACCAGAATCTCTTTTCATGGGCTCTCGCTTGTCAGCTGGCAGAGCAACCTGATCTATTTTCTGAGCTGACAGCTCTCTCTCGAACCAAAGAGTCTCKTATCAAGTTATCTATGTAATTTTGCAAACTAACTTCATTCTGATTGTATTGCACAGAACAATGCAATGTTTGAAGATTCCGGTAGTGTTGTCTTACCATTGTCTGGTGATTGCCGACAGGTCGGTCCAGCTTCGCTTTTCTTAAATCATTGAGATTGACGAATGTTGAAGCGATCGATCTTATGGTGCAATACGTAGTGCATTATATTGCCAGAAAATTCCTGCACTCTTGTTCACGAAAAAAAGTTATGAATTGAAAGTGTATCCAGAATTAAACTCGTGTAGGGGGCGATAATTCACTCCCTTTACGCTGCAACTACGATCGGTTTCTGTAAATAGCAATTCACTCTATGAATTGCGATAAAAGTTCCAGCCTATGAATTGCGATAGCAGTTCGATTCTGTGAATTTCAATTGCGACAGCAATATTTTCTACGTCCGCTTGGATGATGTAAACCAAAATGCGAATATAATTTTAAATACAAATGTCAAAAACTTGGATTAGCTATATAACTTAATTCATTTTATGAAGTATTCAGTTGCCTACTTAAGGCATTATTAGATTGAGGCACAATTCCGATTTCTTTGGCGCCGCGATTTGCGGGTACCCCTTAGTTTACGAGATATTCGACCTTAAAGTTCAAAAATTCGCAAAATTCGAGCATTTCAAGAGCTATTTCACCACATTAAGCGCACTTTATTCACATTTTTCACTTCAGATTAATTAAATTACACTACATATAAGCTTTTAAATAAATCCACATTTTACACCTTAACAGGTTTTTTACCTAAAAACTCTTTATTTTAATAATTACATTTTACACTCGTTTGAACCTCATTTGTTTACCAAAAATTACGATGAAATGGAGCGCTGCCATGTGATGATTAGGCAATTTGCTAAAACTCCTCTTTTTCGCATTCCTCTATTCATGCATATGGATATTTTCTTTTTTAATTTTATTAAGCAAATAAGTAACATTATATACATATATTAGTAATATTATATTATATAATAATATTACGTAATAAAGTGTAAAGTATACAAGTACAGTACTAAAATTCAAATTTTCTTTCAATATGTGTACATGATAACCAACAAATATAACCACTTTATATCCAAACTCAAATTTTAAATATAAAAATATAAACATGTATCGTCGCTTAAAATACAGAACAATGTATAATCAAAAATAAATGGAAATCGCTCACAAATTTTGTTTCAACGAGTGCATGATAACCAAAAAATTTAACCACTTTATAACAAAAACTCGGGAAAGTACTTCAGGCACCCCAGGTATTCGCTCGGCCAGAGTTATTTCTTAAAGCGGGGTCGAAGGCTGCCAACGCAGAAAGAGAAGGATAGTATAAAATTGTAATATGTACAGGATGGCTGATGAATTTTGCTACATTAAGAAACTCATAAAAATTTTTTTCAGTGTATGGAATTCATTTTTCTTTTATTCATGTTAAAGCTCATTCAATTTTATTAAATATAACTTAATTATTTTTAAAAATAATGAAATTTAAATGACCCCCCCTGCTCGTTGATGCATGTGCGGCAACTTACCAAAAAGTTCTTCATTACTGCTTGGAGAGTTGAGACAGGAATAGCCGCAATTGTTGGTGGATTGCCTTAGTTCATTCAACTTTGTTCGTTTTGCTTTGCAGACTTCCCGTTTGCAATAACCCCACAAGAAAAAGTCAGGTGCAGTAAGGTCAGGCGACCTGGGTGGCCAACGGAATGTGGAGTTTCTGGATATCAGCTTATTGGGAAATTTTCGTCGCAATTCTGTCATAACAGGTTGGGCTATGTGAGGAGCTGCACCATCTTGCTAAAACCACACAGAGTTGAAAGAAATTCTCATTCACCGTAATGCTGGATAGAAAAACTCTCTCAATATGCTCAAGTAACAGTCTCCAGTAACCGTAAAGGTGTGACCGTTATCTTCGAAGAAGTAGGGCCCGACAATGCAGCKTGATGAAACTGCACACCACACTGTGACACGAAGTGGATGCAATTCCGTCTCATGGAGTATCTGTGGGTTGGAAGCACTCCATATTCGACAATGTTGCCGTTTAAATCGAAATGGGCCTCGTCAGGCATGAAAAGACAGTTCAACATTGTTGGAGTCAGTGCCCGCTTCACTTACCACTTGTGCTTTCCGTGAAAATGAAACTCTTGGGATTCTTTGGGGCTTGTTGGTATATTTGGTTTTACCAATATAACTGGCACAACTCGATTAGTTTTCTTCTATAATGTCTATAATATTTAAATTCACTAATTATAATGTTTAACACTCCCTTAATGGGGCTTTCCTTTTCTTTACAATGTTTTAATTCACTTCTTATATTGAGCTTCAAGTTTGGAAAAAAAAACGCTAATATATGTCACGACGAAACGCTGCGTAGCGGTGGCGGGATAACGAAATTGATACGAAGGCGGTCGAATCAGCACTGCTTGCGTATATGCTGACCCTTTCCTTTTGGTATAGTGTGGTGTGTGTTTGAGTGTGTGGACTCTGGACTCTCGTGTGGGTGGTGTTGATGTGGACTGTGGTGATGTCGAGAGGAGCGTGGTGAGTGTGGTGAGTGTGCGTGTTAGAGATTGGTGCAGGTGTGGTGTGGGGCAGCAAGACTAAGGCTCATTTAGCCAAACATGTTTCCATCCTCTTCCACCAGTCCGCAGCGTTCAGTTTGCTGGCCATTTGAATTTTGTGTGGGAATAAATTCAAATCCAGACAACAGCGCGCCAGTCGTTTCTTTTTTTCGCTATGTGGCGCCAATTAGATGTTCCAAGTGAAGCCAGGTCCTTCTCCACTTGGTCCTTCCAACGGAGTGGAGCTCTTCCTCTTCCTCTGCTTCCCCCAGCGGGTACTGCGTCGAATACTTTCAGAGCTGGAGTGTTTTCGTCCATCCGGACAATATGACCTAGCCAGCGTAGCCGCTGTCTTTTAATTCGCTAAACTATRTCAATGTCGTCGTATATCTCGTACAGCTTATCGTTCCATCGAATGCGATATTCGCCGTGGCCAACCCGCAAAGGAGCATAAATCTTTCACAGAACTTTTCTCTCGAAAACTCGCAACGTCGACTCATCTGTTGT